>NC_051316.1:119382518-119682518 GCF_015220235.1 Choloepus didactylus
ATCCATCTCTAAAATGGTTTATGTTCTCCCTAAAAAGAATGTCCACTGGCAGAAAAGGTGACCAAATTCCTCAGAAGGAATTCACATCTGACGTAGGAGTCTGGACTGAAGTCTCTGTGGACTTCAGGGCCTGAGAGCTCTTGGAACAAAGCTATTGTGACCTGCTCCGTGGCTGAGGTTCAAAGGTGCCCCACCAAAGAAGCACCTTTGGGTTCTGCCAGACGTTCGGAGAACTGGCTCGCTCATGAGGGAAAAATGATAAACTGTAAAAAGAGAAGCTCAACTGTGAGGCACTTCTGTAACCAGTGCAGAGAGAAAGATTGCAATCGACTTAACCATTTTCTTACACTATTTCCAAACACCAAACTGATCATATTGTTCATTGAATTAGAGGTATGCAGCTCTTCAATTTACAAAAGAAATCTGCTAATGTAAAACTATTTTAAATTCTTCAGGACCTTACTTAGCTTATTTTAAAGAGGAGTGTGCTCCTCCTCAGTCTCAGATTTGGACATTTGATCACGTGTTCAAAGTGAAGTAGGAATCTTGTATTCATTTTGCTTGCCTTTATCCTTGAGCAGTAATACGGGTTGTACCACCTAGAGATGTCGCTCCAATCTATCAGTAACTATTCTAAGATCTTTAATCCTTCTTTCTTTCCCTATCTTGTCTTAAACTACTTTCCTAGGATCAATCTTTGGTTTTCAAAATAAGGTATCTAAACATATGAAGATTATTCTTCTTTAAGGTGCTAATAAATAAAATTATTTCTAACCAGTATACAACCTAAGGCAATTAGACTCTACATTTATTAATTTATAATATTTCTTACATTATTGTTTTGCAGATGATTTCAAGGTAAAAATTTAATTTCACCTGGGTGGGGGCCTTTGCTCAATCCTTATACACCATTCACATTCAACTGGGAAAGACACGTCACTATAAGTACCTGTATTGGTTTTCCATCACTACCATAAAAGATTAGCAAAAAAATTAGGGACCTAAAACAGCCCCTATGTATTGGCTCACACTTCAGAAAGTCAGGCATCTGGACAGGCTTGACTGGGTTCTGTGTTTGAGTTCTCACACTCTAAAATCAAGGTATGGTTTGGACTTGGCTCTTAGCTGTGGGATCTGAGGAAGAATCCACTTCCACATCCATTTAGATTGTTTATAGAATCCATGTTGTTCTTTGCTGTCTTTGTTGCTCTAGGTTTGGGGGCTGCTCTTCCTCACTGGCTGTCAGCTGGGATCACTCAGTTCTCCAGTAAGTTGCCCATGTCCTTAAACATGTGGCCTCCCATCTGCTAACCGCAATGGCACGTTGGGGCCTTCTGAGCCTTGCAGTCTCTCTGACTTCTCCTCTACTAACAGGTGGTTTTAAAGGGCTCATGTGATTGGATTTGTCCATCCAATAATGATGTCCCTTTGCTTAGCTCAAAGTTCATTGAGTAATTACCTTAATTACATTGGCAAAAACATCTTTATTCTATGTAAAAATATAATTATGGGTGTAATATCTCATTCACAGTCCTGGAGATTATAGTATGAAATCTTTTTGACTTTCATTTAAAAAATTTTTATCAACATAGACATCCTTGAACTACATTAATAGTTTCCACATAATAGCATTATTCAATGAAAGTGAGAGCTCATATGCCATTGTAATAACCATAAAATATTGATGTTTCTAGCTAAAGCCTGAATATTAGATAACAGTAAATATCCTGTTGGATATTAGGATGTGAAAAAGATTTTGATGTATTTGACTTCCATAATTGTACTTTGGATCCTGGACCCACTTATTTCTTGCATTTTTTTTTAAATTTCCAACATTAGGTGAAATCTATATTAAGAAACATCAAATAAAGGCTTTGAATGGAGGGCAATATTTCAAGTTGTGAATGATTCCATTGCCCACGAGCGGGAAAACTGGCAGTGCATAAACTGATAATGCACTTGCTAATAAGGAAGCAGCTAGACCCAGGAGCAGAAGGTTATCTGTCACCTTCCTCCAAAGAAAGGGGTGAAGGTGCTTAGAAAGGGATATGGAAATATGCATTTTTGGCTTGGTTGTGATTTTTTGTTAATATTTTTATTACTTATGTATTTATGTGTTTGCTCATACTTCACATAATGTCATTATATGAATCACAGGTGACTTTAAATCTAAAGGTCAGGATTATCTGAAAATCCTGAGGAACATCTCCCGACAACTTAGGAACAAATATGCCATAAGCCCATTGTCCAACTGTCCTCTCATATAAAAAACAAAAAGCCGGCTCAAAACAGAATGTTCCAGGTGGCGAGGAGCAGAATTTCGTCTCTCCCCTAGAGCAGCTGGCAATTACCCAAGAACTATATGAAACAGTGTTTTCGGGGTCTCCAGTAACCAGTCACACATTGGACACAAGTTTGGAATTGGAGGAAAAGCTGAGATCGCAGCGAACATTTTAAGTTCCCCGGACCAGGGGTCTGGCGCCCCTCCCCACCCAGACCTCACAGACTGTCTTGCTGCCAGCTCCCTGAAAGGGGGGGGAAAAAAAAAACAAAAAACAGCAATCTGCTGAGGGCAAGAAGGGAGGCTCAACCCAGCCTCAACTGCAGAATTAATTAACAAATTAATTAACTTACTTTGGGAGCTGGGGTGCTAAAGAAGGGCTGGGCTCCAAGAAGTGGGGGCACGTAAAAGCGGGCACCCATTCCCAGACTCCAAAAAAGCCATTTTTTTTCCCCTTACATTTTGCCCCTTCTGGCTTCTCTCTGATCCCTTATCTTTTTGCATTTCAATAGCCCTCGGCAGGGGTGGAACTGAAGTGGTTGGAGAGTAATTATCAGACAATAGCCCAAAGCATATCTTTAAATGCTCTATTCTGACACTGACAAAACTTCCAGGCTGGGGAAAGACTTTTAAAAGAGACATTTTTTTTTTTTTCCTTTTTTCTTTTTCTTGATTTCTTTTCTATTTTTTTTTTTTTAATCTAAAAGTAATATATGTGGCTATTTTCTGTCGGAGGGCCCAGGTTGGGGGACTAGGCTGGGCTTGGGGGAGACAGAGTACCCAGTGTCTTTGAATATCTTATTCACTACTGAAGGCCTCCAGCCCCATCTTTAATTGGCAACTCAGGCTGACCAAGGAATCTACCTGGAGAGGCCCCAAAGAGGAGAGAGGAGAAGGGAATAGTGCCCCTGAGAGACAACTGGAGTTCTGAGGATTGGGAGAGTGGAGGGAGGCCCAGCTCAACTGGCAGTCCTCCTTCTGGGAATTCAGACCCCAGGAGCTGGAATTCAGATTCTGGCTTCAGTCAGCCACTCCCCCGACAGGATCAGAGTCACCAGGAGAACTAAAGGCTCCATACCTCCTTACACTGGTGGGGGAGCTGCGGGCTGGCAAGCGCCACCTGCTGGACAGGAGAGGAAAAGCACCAATTCTAAAGGCCTCATAGGAGGGTCTCATTCTCAGGAAAACTCCATACCCTCCCAATGAGACCTGGGCCTCACTAGACTGGGAAAATCTGACTAGGGTCGACCATAACTGAGGAGACCCACTCACAAACAGGTTACATAGAGGCAGAGCAAGAAACAGAAAAAACAAGAGGGGAAAAATTCTGATCAACTGAATAGAACCTAAGTTAGAGGTCTAGAATAAGTTGAGCTGAATAACAGAGGCCAGAAAACAAAGCTAACCAACAAGAAAACCACTAGATAAAAGACAGAAAACAAGCTCCAAAATAAACTAATCAAGAGAATCAGATGCCTAGACAACTTAAGATAACAAGCCATACCAGGAAACATGAAAACATGGACCAGCCAAAGGAACAAACTAATAGCTCAGCTGAGACACAGGAGTGGAGGCAACTAATGCTAAATAAATTTGATGAAATGAAGGAAGATATAGCAAAAGAGCTGAAGGATATAAAGAAGACACTGGCTGACCATAAAGAAGAATTCATAAACTTAAAAAAACAAATGGCAGAACTCATGGGAATGAAGGCCACAATGGAGGAGATGAAAAACATAATGGAGGGACACAACAGTAGATTTGAACAGGCAGAAGAAAGGATCAGTGAACTGGAAGACAGGTCATTCGAATTCATACACACAAAAGAACAGATGGTGAAAAAAATGGAAAAATATGAGCAGGGTCTTAGGGAGCTGAGTGACAACATGAAATGCACAAATATATGTGTTATGGGTATCCCAGAAGGAGAAGAGAGGGGAAAAGGGGCAGAAAGAGTAATAGAAGACATATTCACTGAAAATTTCCCAACTCTTAGACAGAAAATTAGAGATTTAAGAAGTACAATGTACCCCAAATAGAATAGATCCCAATAGACCTACTCCAAGACACTTACTGGTCAGATTGTCCAATGTCAAAGACAAAGAGGATTCTGAAAGCAGCAAGAGAAAAGCAATCCATCACATACAAGGGAAGGTCAATAAGACTATGTACAGATTTCTCTGCAGAAACCATGGAGGTAAGAAGACAGTGGCATGATATATTTAAGATACTGAAAGAGAAAAACTGCCAACCAAGAATTCTATATCCAGCAAAACTTTCCTTCAAAAATGAGGGAGAGATTAAAACATTTTCAGACAAACAGACACTGAGAGAGTTTGTGAATAAGAGACTGGCACTACAAGAAATACTAAAGAGAGTGCTACAGGCTGATAGGAAAAGACAGGAGAGAGAGAGTTGGAGAAGAGTGCAGAAATGAAGATTATCAGGAAAGGTAAAAGGAGAGGAAAAAATAAAATATGACATATAAATTCCAAAGAACAAAATGGTAGTAGAAAGTACTGCCCTTACAGTAATAACACTAAATGTAAATGGATTAAACTCCCCAATAAAAAGACACAGACTGGCAGAATGGATTAAAAACAGGACCCATCTATATGCTATCTACAAGAAACTCACTTTAGACACAAGGACAAAAATAGACTGAAAGTGAAAGGTTGGAAAAAGATATTTCATGCAAACAACAACCAGAAAAAAGCGGGAGTAGCTACATTAATATCAGACAAGTTAGACTTCAAAAGCGAAACAATTAAAAGAGACAAAGAAGGACACTATATATTAATAAAAGGGTCAATTCATCAAGAAAACATAACAGTCATAAATATTTATGCACCAAACCAGAATGCCCCAAAATTCATGAGGCAAACACTGCGATCATTGAAAGGAGAAATAGATACCTCTACAATAATAGTTGGAGACTTCAATACACCACTCTCATCAATGGATAGAACATCTAGACAGAGGATCACTAAAGAAACAGAGATGTTGAATTCTATGATAAATGAACTAGACTTGACAGATATTTATAGAACACTACATCCAACAACAGCAGGATACACTTTTTTCTCAAGTGCTCATGGAACATTCTCTAGGATAAACCACATGTTGGGTCACAAAGCAAGTCTCAACAGATTTAAAAATATTGGTATTATACAAAACACTTTCTCAGACCACAATGGAATGAAGTTGGAAATAAATAAAAGGCAGACGGTCATAAAATTCACAAACATATGGAGGCCAAAGAACACCCTCTTAGAAAACCAGTGGGTAAAGGAAGAAATTACAAGAGAAATTAGTAAATACCTCGAGGCAAATGACAATGAAAACACAACTTATCAAAACTTATGGGATGCAGCAAAACCGGTGCTGAGAGGGAAATTTATTGCCCTAAATGCCCATATTAAAAGAGAAGAGAGAGCAAAAATTGAAGAGTTAACTGTTCGCCTGGAGGAATTAGAGAAAGAACAACAAACTAACCCCAAAGCAAGCAGAAGGGAAGAAATAACAAAGATTAGAGCAGAAATAAATGCAATTGAGGACAGGAAAACAATACAGAGAATCAACAAAACCAGAAGTTGGTTCTTTGAGGAAATCAATAAAATCGATGGACCACTGGCTAGGCTAACAAAAAAAAAAAAAAAAAAAAAAGAGAGAGAGAGAGAGAGAGAGTGGTTGCAAATAAATGCAGTCAGAAATGGGAAAGGAAATATGACTACCAACCCTGCAGAAATTAAGGAGATAATGAGAAGATACTATGAGCAACTATATGCTAATAAACTAGACAACTTAGATGAAATGGACAACTTCCTAGAAAAGCATAAACAACCAACATTGACTCAAGAAGAAATAGATGACCTCAACAAACCAATCACAAGTAAAGAGTTTGAGTCAGTCATCAAAAAACTACCAAAAAGGAAAAGCCCAGGACCATATGGTTACACATGTGAATTCTACCAAGCATTCAAGAAATTATTAGTACCAAGTAGCATTTCTGAAACTCAGTGTGGTGGTTCCACAAAAAGTTAAGTATGTGGGGACCATAAGGTCCTGCAACCTCATTATGGGGTATGTCATTTGAAGATCTGAGAGCAGAGACATGAATGGACATTTGCAAACTGTTGTTCATGGAGACAGTAATCATGATTTGCAATGGGTGGAGGTGACCTAAGGGTACATAGACTGAGGAACAGAATGGTGAACTGTGGTGTATGCATACAATGGAATATTGAGCAACTAACTGCAAGAAGGAGTGAAGCTGTGAGACACACAATGAGGTGAATGGATCCTGTACACAGTATTTGAGTGAAGTACACCAGAAATAAAAGCAAACACTATAATGCCTCTCCAATATGGACTAACTACAATGTGTAAACTCAGAATTGAATCTTAGAACATAGCCTAATGTGGACATGATTATTGTAATAGTCCCTAGACTGTAAGCTATTACAGTAGTCAACTCTATTCCTGAATTGTAATGCCTATCTCTAAACTTTGAGATGCTGATCCTTTGGTGTATAACCTGATTGGTCTCTGGGAAAATGCATATCTCTACAACACCTGAAACTCAGAGCTAGAGCTCTGCAGATATGAATGTCAGTATTAGTGCATAGAGAAATTTTTAAAAAAAAATGAAAAAGAGCCCAGACTTCAATTAGTAATATGAATGAAGCAGATCTGGTTAAGACTAAGGCAAACTGGGCCAAAGGGTAAAGGTCAAAACTGACTGTGTTTTAAAACTTCAACTTCCATGGGAGACCAAGGGAAGAGATGTCTATTTGGTGCAGGATCTATATTTTCTAAACAGTATAACTCTACAGTCGGTTTGTTCAGACACCACAATTACATGATACTTTGAATAGGAAGTGAGATATCGTAGGTTAGTATAGGTTAGACTGAAATAGGGACACATCCCAAAGTAATTTGAGCAGAGAATAAAAATATATTTACAGCCTCCCTCCCCCACACTGAGGAGCTGGGAGAAGGTGCAGAAGTGTTGGGCTTCCTCACCTGGACTGATGTTGATGTTATCACAAACATTGGAAGTGGCGGTTTGATGTGCCAAGCCCTCGATCACGGGACTTGCTGTTATGAAGCTTGCTACTGCAAAAGAGAGGCTAAATTTGCATGTTATTGTGCCTAAGTGTCTCCCCCTGAGTGCCTCTTTGTTGCTCAGATGTGGTCCTCTCTCTCTCTAACTGAGCCACCTCCACAGGTGAACACACTGCCCTCCCCCTTACATGGGACCTGACTCCCAGGGGTGTAAATCTCCCTGGCAATGTAGGATATGACTCCCAGGGATGAATCTGGACCCAGCATCATGGGATTGAGAATATCTTCTTGACCAGAAGGTGGATGTGAAATGAAACAAAATAAAGTTTCAGTGGCTGAGAGATTTCAAATGGAGTCGAGAGGTCACTCTGGTAGACATTCTTATGCACTATGTAGATAACACCTCTTAGGTTTTAATGTATTGGAATAGCTAGAAGTAAATACCTGAAACTTCCAAATTCCAACCCAGTAGTCTGGACTCCTGAAGACAACTGTATAATAATGTAGATTACAAGGGGTGACAGTGTGATTGTGAAAACCTTGTGGATCACACTCCCTTTATCTAGTGTATGGATGGATGAGTAGAAAAATGGGGATAAAAACTAAATGACAAATAGGGTGAGATGGGGGAGATGGTTTGGGTGTTCTTTTTTTACTTTTATTTTTTATTCTTATTCTGATTCTTTCTGATGTAAGGGAAATGTTCAGAAATAGATTGTGGTGATGAATGCATAACTATGTGATTGTGCTGTGAACAGTTGACTGTATACCATGGATGACTGTATGGTATGTGAATATATTTTAATAAAACTGAATTAAAAAAGAAAAGAATTAGTACCAATCCTGCTCAAACTCTTCAAAAAAATTGAAGAAGAGGGAAAGCTACCTAGCTCATTCTATGAAGCCAGCATCACCCTAATACCAAAATCAGACAAAGATACTATAAAAAAAGAAAATTATAGACCAATTTCTCTAATGAATATAGACACAAAAATCCTCAACAAAATACCCACAAATTGAATCCAGCAACACATTAAAAGAATTATACACCACTTCCAGGTGGGATTTATTCCAGGTATGCAATGCTGGTTCAACACAAGAAAATCAATTAATGTATTACACCACATCAATAAATCAAAGCAGAAGAACCACATGATCATCTCGATCAATGCAGAAAAGGCATTCAACAAAATTCAACATCCTTTCCTGATGAAAACACTTCAAACAATAGGAATAGAAGGGAATTTTTCAATATGATAAAGGTGATATATGAAAAACTCACAGCTAACATCAGACTCAATGGGAGGAGACTGAAAGTTTTCCTCTAAGATCAGGAACAAGACAGGGATGCCCACTATCACCATTGTTATTCAACATTGTGCTGGAAGTTCTAGCTAGAGCAATTAGGCAAGATAAAGAAATAAAAGACATCCAAATTGGAGAGGAAAAAGTAAAACTTTCACTATTTGCAGATGACATGATTCTATATGTAGGAAATCTAGAAAAATCTACAGCAAAGCTACTAGAACTAGTCAATGAATACAGCAAAGTGGCAGGCTACAAGATCAGCACATAAAAATCTTTAGTGTTCCTATACACAAGTAATGTGCAGCGAGAGGAGGAAATCAAGAAAAAAATCCCATTTACAATAGCAACCAAAAGAATCAAGTATTTAGGAATAAACTTAACCAATGACACAAAAGACCTTTACACAGAAAACTATAAGAAACTGCTAAAAGAAATTGAACAAGACCTAAAAAAATGTAAGAGCATACCATGTTCATGGATTGGAAGACTAAATATAGTCAAGATGGCAATTTTGCCTAAACTAATTTATAGATTCAATGCAATACCAATTCAAATCCCAACAACTTACTTTACAGAAACAGAAAAACTAGTAAACAAATTTATTTGGACAGGCAAGATGCCCTGAATAGCCGCAAATATCTTGGGAAAGAGGAATGAAGTGGGAGGTCTCACACTGCCCAACTTTGAAGCATATTACAAAGGTAAAGTGCTCAAAACAGCATGGTACTGGCATAAGGACAGATATACTGACCAATGGAATTGAATTGAGTGTTCCGAAGTAGACCCTCGCATCTATGGACAACTGATCTTTGATAAGACAATCAAGCCAAAGCAATTGGGAAAGAGCAGCATCTTCAATAAATGGTATTTGGAGAACTGGATATCCATTTCCAAAAGAATAAAAGAGGATGCCTATCTCACACCTTATACAAAAATTAACTCAAAATGGATCAAAGACCTAAACGTTAGCACCAAGACCATTAAGACCCTTAGAAGAAAATGTAGGGCAATATCTTAAAGATCTTGGGATAGGAGGTGGTTTCTTAGACCTCACACCCAAAGCATGAGCAACTAAAGAACAAATAGACAAATGGGATCTCCTCAAAATTAAACACTTTTGTACATCAAAGGACTTTGTCAGAAAAGTCAAAAGGCAGCCTACACAATGGGAGATGATATTTGGAAACCACATATCAGATAAGGGTTTAATATCCAGAATATATAAAGGAATCCTACAACTCAATAACAGAAAGACAAACAATCCAATTAAAAAATGGGCAAAAGACATGGACAGACATTTTTCTGAAGAGGAAATACAAATGGCTCAAAAACATATGAAAAAATGCTCAACTTCACTGGCTATTAAGGAAATACAAATCAAAACCACAATGAGATATCATCTCACACCTAACAGAAAGGCCATTATCCAAAAAACAGAAAATGACAAGTGCTGGAGAGGATGTGTAGAAGGAGGCACACTTATTCATTGTTGGTGGGAATGTAGAATGGTGCAACCACTCTAGAAGACAGTGTGGAGGTCCCTCAGGAAGCTAAATATAGATTTGCCATATGACCCAGCTATTCCGTTGCTAGGTATATACTCAGAGGAACTGAAACTTAAGACACAATCAGATATTTGTAAACTGATGTTTATTGCAGCATTATTCCCAATTGCCAAGAGATGGAAACAGCCCAAATGTCCATCAATAGATGAGTGGATAAACAAACTGTGGTATGCATACATGATGGAATATTACACAGCTGTAAGACAGAACAAAGACAAGGATCATATAATAACATGGATGAACCTGGAGGACATTATGTTGAATGAAGTTAGCCAGAAACAAAAGGACAGATTCTGTATGGTCTCACTAGTATGAACAGATATTAATGAACAAACTTCAGGAGTTAAAAGCTGACAACACAGGTGACCAGGACATAGAAAGAGGGTGTAGATAAGGCATTTGATGCTGAAGGACTACAGAACGTTTAGCAGGATTGATTGTGTAAATCCAGAAATAGATAGCATAATACTGTGTGATGGTAGCACAGTATTGTAAG
Organism: Choloepus didactylus; assembly: GCF_015220235.1. Lineage (NCBI taxonomy): Eukaryota > Metazoa > Chordata > Mammalia > Pilosa > Megalonychidae > Choloepus > Choloepus didactylus. The sequence goes on from NC_051316.1 coordinate 119,393,236, forward strand.
TACACCAAACAAAGATGTCTGTGAGTAAAGCTGAAAGAGGTGGGCTAGGAGAATGTATGACACCAGAGGTAAAGATAGATGATAAAGACTGGGTCTGTATAGCTTGGCAAAACCTGGAGTGGCCAATGACTGTTACTAAATATACAAATATAAAAATGTTTTTGCATGTGGGAGAGCAAATGAATGTCAACTATGTACAGTGTTGAAAAAGGGATGGTATTTGGGAAAAAAACATAATCAAAGCAAACTGGAGTCTATGGTCAACAGTAACATTGTAATATACCTCCATTAAATGTAACAAAGGCAATATGCCAATGCTAAGTGAATATGAGGGGGGATATGCGGGGGAATATGGGATTCTTGGTAGTGGTGTTATTTTCTGTCCTTACTATCATATTGTATTGCATAACATGCTATTTTTCTTTTTATTCTCTTTTTTATTATTGCTAAAACAAACAAATAAGCAATTTTTCTTGTAGTAATCAATATGTTCAGTTGCTGATTGTGGTGATAAATGTACAACTTTATGATAAAAAAGAATTGAGGGAGAGTTTAAAATTTACATTGACAAACAAATGCTGACAGAATATGTTAACAGGAGACCTGCCCTGCAAGAAATACTCAAGGTAGCTCTACTGGCTGAGAAAAAAAGAAAGGGGAGAAAGGGCTGGAGAAGGGCACAGAACTGAAGAGTATTAGTAAAGGTAACTTATAGGGAAAAGAAGAGAGAGGGGAAAATATATTTAACAAATAAAAAGCAAAGGATAAGATGGTTGGTTCAAGAACTGCATTCTCCATGATCACCTTGAATGTGAACAGATTAAACACTGCAATTAAAAGACACAGATTGGCCGACTGAATTAAAAAGTATGAGCCATCAATTTGCTGTTTACATGAGACTCATCTTGGACACTGCAACACAGAGAGAAAGTGAAAAAGTAATATTCCATGCAAGCTGCAGCCGTAAGAAAGCAGGGGTAGCAATACTAATATCAGATAAAATATACTTTAAGTGCACAAATGTAATAAGTGAAAAAGAAGGAATATATGTGCGTGTGGTATGTGTGTATATAAATATACACACATATATATAGGAAAATTCACCAAGAAGAAATAACAGTCATAAATGTTTATGCCCCAATCCAGAAACTTCAAAGTACATATGACAAAATTGGCAAAACCGAAGGGATCAATAGATGTTTCTACAGTAATAGTGGGAGACTTCAATACACCCCTCTCTTCTTTAGATAGAACAACAAGACAGAGGACCAATAAAGAAATTGGGAAATGAAACAATGTGAGAAATGAATTAGATTTAACAGAGATATATAGAGTATTTCATTCCAAATTCTTTAGCAGTCATGGAACATTCCCCAGGATAGATCATACACTGGGACACAAACAAGTCACAATAAATTTACAAAGATTGAGATTATTCAAAGCATATTCTCTGGCTATGGGGGATTGAAAACAGAAATCAATAACCACCAAAGTACCAGAACATTCACACATATGTGGAAGTTAAACAACACATTCCTAAGCAATCAGTGGGTCAAGGGAGAAATTGCAAGAGAAATCGGTAAATATCTAGAGATGAATAAAAATGAGAACCTATCACAACCTATGGGATGCGGTGAGGCTGGTTGCTGAGGGGGAAATTTATAGCTCTAAATGAATATGTTAAAAAGAAAGAGAGACCTAAAACCAAATACCTAACTGAACAACTGAAAAAGCTAGAGACTTACTGCTGACAGGGCGACGCAGGAATGAGACACAGACACAAAGCTAAGAATTAAGGGTCAGGGGGCCCACTTGTATCTCGTGCTAAGTGGACGACAATGCAGCCTTGCTCCAGCTATTTATTTCAGAAGATCAGATGTATATGCTAAAGGTGCTCAGGTGGGGGAGAGCCCACCAGATACCTATGTTTACATCAGGTGCATACAATCTAGGTTTAAGACAATGGCAGTCACAAGACACACATCTTTACAGGGCGGGCCTGCATGGTATTCTATGCAGGCCTGCGGCTCAGTGTTCTAAGCCACCACCCCAGATATGCCTCAGGCAACATGGAAGACTCAGTTCCCCACATATCCCCCTTTTTATTTTAGCCGCTGGTTAGATCTCTGCCACTGGGGCTCCGATCTGAGCCGGGCGTGGGAAAGAAAGTAGCCATGGGGGCAGGAGACCTCCCTTAAAAAGGGGTGAGGGTTCAGACCCTCACAAAGCTGGGGTGGTGAGGTTCTGTGCCCCACCTCTGTTGGCCCCCAAGTTTTCTCCTGATGGCCCCTCTGCGACTGTGCCTGTCTTAGGTTGTTCCTTCCCTGAGGAATCTTACCCATCTCTGGCTAACCAGCCATCCTCCAGGGCCATACAGGGTGATGTAAGGGAGGGGCAATGCCCCCCAAGAGGGTTAGTTTTGTCTCCTTGACAGCCTATGCCCCGTGGCCTCCATGCCCAACAATGGTTTGGACCCAGGCAGCCAAAATAAGGAGGAGGGAAAACTGAACGAACTGTTGCCTTGTTGCAGCAATGGGGGGTTAGGAATATAAGCCCAATAGGTATAATTTTCAGAATGAGTACATGCCGGAGATATAATTTCTTTATCTGCCCCCAAGTTGGATGTCGGGCTTCCCTAGTTCGGGGGGTTGGCCCAATCACTGTTGTCTTCAGTGTCAGACCCTGGAACTGCATCACTGGTGGCTCAATGTCCCATAGGAATTCTCTTTTCTTTGCTGGGTTCATGGTATGGCTTCAGTCATCAGGCCGGTATCCAAAGTGGTGCTCATTCATCACCTGGGGAAACACAAGCATAACCTCTTCCCCATGTTAATAAAGTACCCATTGTCCATTCATTAGTTAGCATGTCCTTCCACCATATATAAGGTGCTTTATGGAAATAATGTTTCAATGTTGTTTTTTCAGCTGGAAAATGTCGTTCTGTGGCAGTGCCACCCAGTTTTTCATAAAAATTTGGAAAATTTAAAGTAAATAAAGAGTTCCATCATCTCCCCCTTTTTGTTTTGTTAACATAATTTTTAAAGTATGATGGGCACGCTCAACAATAGCTTGTCCTTGGGGATTATAAGGAATACCAGTGGTATGACAAATGCCCCAAGTCATAGTAAAAGTAGCAAATTTTGCAGATGTATAGGCTGGGCCATTATCAGTTTTTAAAGCATGGGGCAAGCCCATAGAGGCAAAACAGGCAAAAAGGTGAGTACGGACATGTCGAAATGTTTCACCAGTTTATGCTGTGGTCCAAAGAAAGCCAGAGTACGTGTCAATGCTGACATGAACAGTGGCTAAGCGGCCAAAGGAAGGGATATGAGTAACATCCATTTGCCATAAATCATTAGGGGCTAGACCACAAGGGTTAACACCAGGATCCTGCAAAGTTGGAGCAGTAAGCAGTTGACAATTAGGACAAGAAGAAACAATATCTTTAGCTTGTGTTCTAGTAAGGGAAAATCGAGTCATGTGTCCTTGCACATTAAGATGAGTAAGCGAGTGAAAATGAGAAGCTTCTGAAATAACAGGCAGTAATAATTTATCCGCAGCAGCATTGCCAGCTGCTAAAGGGCCTGGGAGGTTGGTATGGGAAAGAATATGGGTAATATAAAAAGGAGATACATGAGCACAAATAGCTGATTGTAGCTCAAGAAAAAGGTTAAATAAACAAGGAGTCAACTGTTGCTTAATGGATGCTGTTTCAATTTTACTAACTACATGAACAACATAGGCAGAATCAGATAAAATATTAACAGCCTCAGAAAAATCTGTTAAGACTTCTATCACAGCAGCCAGTTCAGCTTGCTGGGCAGAGAAATGAGGAAGATCTAAAACTTTGGACTTAGGGCCAGTATAGGCAGCTCGACCTTTAGATGACCCATCAGTAAAAACAATGGGCGCATTTATTAAAGGCTCGCAAGAAGTATACTTAGGCAGTATCCATTGTGTACTTCGAATGAACTGGAAAAGATCATTTTTTGGATAATGATTATCCACCTGGCCAACATAGTCAGCTAGAGCAATTTGCCAGGCTAGATGTTGTTGCAAAATAACTGAGAGTTCTTTAGCAGTTATAGGGAGCACAATTAAATGAAGGTCAAAACCATTGAGTTGTTTTGCCTTTTTTCTGGCTTGAGCAACTGAAGTAGCTAAGAGATCTAGATAAGGGGAAATGGATTTTACAGAAGAATAGGGCAAGAAGATCCATTCTACAAGCTTATCATTTTGCAAAAGCAAGCCTGTGGGGGATTTGGGAGTGGAAAAGATGAGTAGAGATAAAGGTTGTGTAGGATCAACATGGGATCTCTGAGCTTGGTGAACTTTAGCTTCTACTAATTGTAATTCCTTCTCTGCAGCTGAGGTTAAAGATCTAGGGCTGTTTAATTTAGAATCTCCACAAAGGAGAGAAAACAGGTTGGAAAGCTCATAGTTAGCTATACCTAATTTGGGGTGAAGCCAATTAATATCCCCTAGTAGTTTTTGTAAATCATTTAAGGTGGTAACAGCATCTCTGTGGAGTTGTACCTTTTGAGGTTGAATTGTAAGTCTATTGATACTAGAACCCAAATACTGTACAGGTAAAGTACGTTGCACTTTGTCAGTAGCAATATGCAATCCTACATTCTGTAAAGCTTTTTGAACAGCATGGAACAAAGCTTCTACTTCAGTCTCCTGAGGTGCAGAGCACAAAATATCATCCATATAATGGATTATATAAGCTTTAGGAAAATTTAAATAGACAGGCTGTAAAGCACGGTCGACATAATATTGACATATTGTAGGACTATTTAGCATACCTTGTGGTAAGACCTTCCACTCATATCGTTTAGAAGGGGTTTTATTGTTAAGGGACAAAATAGTAAAAGCAAATTTTTCCTTGTCTTGATCAGCTAAAGGGATGGAAAAGAAACAGTCTTTAATATCAATAACCACTAAAGCCCAGTTTTCAGGAATCGTGCTAGGATTGGGGAGCCCAGGTTGTAAAGGTCCCATGGGCTGAATGACAGCATTAACACCTCTTAGGTCAGTTAACATTCTCCATTTTCCTGATTTTAGGAGAATTCCAAGGACTAAAAGACTCTTCGATATGCTGCAAGGACAATTGTTCTTGAACCAATTCATGTAAAGCCTCTAATTTTTCTTTTGTAAGCAGCCACTGCTCTACCCGTACCGGTTTTGTTGTAGTCCGTACTAATGGGACAGGTTGGGGAGGCGAATGAACAGCGGCCGCCACTAAAAAGGTTTATATCCTAAACCAAATTGGTCACATTTTGGTGAGACTTGGGTGGGTGAAGGAGTACCTTGCAAATGTACGCCAAGCCCACAGCTAGGGGCATACCCCATATTTGCCATCATTTTGTGGCTTTGAATACTGTACACTCCACTAGGAGGAGGGATATGTACAGTAGCACCGCATTGTTCAAGTAGGTCTCTGCCCCAAAGATGAAGAGGCAGAGCAGCTACATAAGGTTGTAAAGTGGCCTTCTGTCCCTCAGGGCCAAGGCAAGGTAAAATACGAACACTTTGCATAAGTCCCTGAGGGGAGCCTAGGCCCACAACAGTAATTTGTGCCTCTTACAAAGGCCAATGTCGGGGCCAATGTTGTTGACTGATAATAGAGACATCTGCACCTATATCTATAAGCCCAGTAAAGCTATGCCCATGAATTGTAAGAGTACACATAGGGTGCAGCTCCTGCAGAGCCTCTGTGAGAAAAATTCCTGCCTTTCCTGTGCTACCAAAACTTCCATTTTCCCAAATTTTAGAGGAGGAACCAACAGGTACATAAGGTAATAATAAGAGTTGAGCAATTTTTTCACCTTTATGGAATAGAAGAAGACGTGACCACCTGAATTTCCCCAGTATAGTTAGAGTCAATGACTCCAGTGTGTACATGAACACCCTTAAGATTGAGAGAACTGCGTCCAAGCAAAAGACCCACCGTCCCTTTAGGTAAGGGGCCATAATAGCCAGTGGGGACCTTAACAGGATTATGGGGGAGAAGACATACCTCAGCATTGGCAGCGAGGTCTACTGCTGCGCTCCCTTTCTGTGAGGGGCTGGGAGCCCGCCCCGATTGCCGTTTCCCGAAAGGGAGGTGCCGTCCTTATGAAAAGCAGATCGGCACTGGTTAGCCCAGTGTTGACCTTTTTGGCATTTGGGGCACATACCTGGCTGCTTTTGTGGAGATTTATTTTTAAAGTGACTGCATTCTTTTCTGGTATGACCCACTTTTCCACAGGAAAAGCATTTTCCTAGGAAACGAGAGCCAACTCTCAAATTAGCCATGGCTTGAGCCATCATTTCTGCTTTATAACCTTCAGTCCCAATATCTTGGCATAAACGAATATAGCCAGTAAGATCAGCTTTACCTTTAAATGGGGCAATGGCTCGTTGACAATCTTTATTAACATTTTCATATGCTAGCAGCTACAAAATAGTATCGGCAGCCTCTGAACTAGTAACCTGCCGGTGTATTGCCTCTTGGAGCCAGGCAATGAAATCTGGATATGATTCTTTTGGCCCTTGTAAAAACTTTTGAAAGGATTGTGCAGCTTTACCCTTAGATTCAATTTTGTTCCAAGCTTGCAAACAACAACGGCGAATCTGCTCGATTGCCTGATCATTATAAACAGACTGATTTTCAACAGTGGAATAAGCTCCTTGGCCCAGTAATTGGTCTAAATTAATATTTACTTTCTGTTGCCAATTATGTGCAGCCTGTCGTTCTGCATGCTCAGTCCACCAAGTCCTAATTTGTAGATATTCTCCTGGGCTAAGGACTGTATGGGCTAATGTGGTCCAATCTATGGGAATTAGACGAGAACCTTCAGCTAAACTTTGCAATATGCCAACTGAAAAAGGGGAATGAACCCCATACGTTTGTACAGCTTTTTTCAATTCTTTAAGAACTGCAAATGGGACATGCTCATGGAAGTAAGTATAAACTCCATCAGGATAATTAGCGTCTTGTCCAGGAGGCACTTCCTCACGAACCGTAACAGGGAAGGCAACAGGACAACATATGGCCTCTAAATCTCCTTGCCGCCTGGCTTCTGCCAGACCCTGCTATATGCCAGAGAGGCGGGCAGGTTTAACTGCCTGGGTACAGCTATGTGCAGGAAGAGGCGGCGGAGGCAGTGGGGGCCATTCCTCCCAGCAAGGCGCAGAAGGAGGTTTGGGGCATTGACAAGAATAAAATACTGGATCTTTTTTACCCTTATCATCATCAGAAAGAGGATTGGGACCAGTATTGTCATCAGACTCATATTCTTCCTCCTCATCATCAGTTTTTAAAGTTTTAAGAACAGACTTAATTAAAGACCATGTAGACCAAATAGTAACAGGTAAATCAACTTTTTGCATATGTTTTTGTTTCAATTCCTTCCCTACCCGCTCCCAGTCATGCAGTTCAAGGGAGCCAAGGGTAGGGAACCAAGAGCAGTATTTTTCAATAACCTGTAGCAATTCTAAGATTTGTGACTCCCCCACCTTGACACCACTGGCCCGCAGCAGCTGCCATAAGAGGGAAATATAGGAAACATATTTATTGTGTCCTTCAACATTACCCATTACCCTGCTTATAATGCTTGGGGTCGTTCTACAATGGAATGCATACAAACACGGCCGTTACCTCCACCCGAGTTCCAGCGCCGCTGTACCTCCTTCGTTCAAGCGATTCTTCTGTCAGGAACCAGGTCCGGTTCTTAAGTCCCTGTTCAGGCGCCACTTATTGCTGACAGGGCGACGCAGGAATGAGACACGGACACAAAGCTAAGAATTAAGGGAGCAGGGGGCCCACTTGCATCTCGTGCTAAGTGGACGACAATGCAGCCTTGCTCCAGCTATTTATTTCAGAAGATCAGGTGTATATGCTAAAGGTGCTCAGGTGGGGGAGAGCCCACCAAAGACTTATGTTTACATCAGGTGCATACAATCTAGGTTTAAGACAATGGTAGTCACAAGACACACATCTTTACAGGGCGGGCCTGCATGGCATTCTATGCAGGCCTGCGGCTCAGTGTTCTAAGCCACCACCCCAGATATGCCTCAGGCAACATGGAAGACTCAGTTCCCCACAGAGACTGATCAGCAATCTAACCCTAAAAGAAGTAGAAGAAAAGAAAGAAGGATTGAAGCAGAATTAATGATATGGAGAACAAAAAAGCAAAGAGAATAAATGAAATCAAAAGTTGATTCTTTGAGAAGATCAACAATATTGACAAACCCTTGGTTATACTAGTAGACAAAGTCAAAAAGAGAGAAGACCCAAAATAATAATAATAATAATAATAAACAGAATTGAGAGGGGGCCATTATTGTGGATTCTGAAGAAATTTTAAAAATCATAAGAAAATATGAACAACTGTATGCCAACAAACTAGACAATTTAAAATAAATTAAAACTAGACTGACCCAAGAAGAAATAGAAGACCTCAACAAACCAATCACAAATAAAGAGATCCAATCAGTCATCAAAAATCTTCCTACACCAAAAGCCCAGGGCCAGATGGCATCACAGAGGAATTTTATTGAACTTTCCCAAAAGAACTGACACCATTCCTGTTCAAACTCTTTTCAAAACATTGAAAAAAAAGGAGCACTACCTAGTTCATTTTATGGAGCTAACATCACTCTAATACCAATACCAGATGAAGAAACTACAAGAGGAGAAAACTACAGGGCAATATCCCTAATAAATACAGATGCAAAAATAATCAACAAAATACTTGTAAATCAAACCCAAAGGCACATTAAAGGAATCATCCACCACGACCAAGTGGGATTTATTCCAGGGATGCAAGAGTGGTTCAACATAATAAAATCAATGTAATATAACACATTCACAAATCAAAAGGAAAAGATCATATGATCATCCTGATAGATGGTGAAAAAGCATTCAACAGCACTCAGCATCCTTTTTTTTTGATAAAATCACTTCAAAATGTAGTAACTGAAGGAAACTTCTTCAATATGATAAAAGACATGTATGAAGAAACCACAGCCAGCATAGTACTCAGCGGTGAGAGACTGAAAGCCTTCCTCCTAAGATTGGAAAGAAGATAATGAAAAAATAAAATCTATGACAAACTACTTGAGCTAATAAATGAGTTCAGTAAAGTGGGTGGGATACAAGATTAATGTGCAAAAGTCAAAATATTCCTGTGTACTAGTAATGATATAATCAAAGAGGCAATCAAGGAAAAAATTCCATTCACAATGGCAACTAAAAAATCAAGTACCTGGGAATAAATGTAACCAAAGATGTAAAAGATAACTACACGGAAAATTAAAAATTCTACTAAAAGAAATCAAAAAGAACCTAAGTAGGTGGAAAGATATTCCATGTTCATGTATAAGAAGAATGTCTTTAAGATATCAGTGCTACCCAAACTGATCTACAGATCAATGTAATTATAATCAAAATTCCAACAACCTAATTTGTAGACTTGGAAAAGCTAGTTATCAAATTTATTTGGAAGAGAAAGGGGCCTCAAATTGCCAAAAACATTCTAAAAATGAAGAATGAAGTGGCAGGACTTAAACTTCCTGACTTTGAAAACGTCTATAATGCCACAGTGGTCAAAACAGCATGGTACTGGTGCAAAGATAGACATACTGATCAATGGAGTCCAACTGAGATTTCAGAAATAGACCCCCAGATCTATGATCAACTGATTTTTGATATGGCCCCCAAATCCACTGACCTGGGAGAGAACAGTCTCTTCAACAAATGGTGCTGGGAGAACTGGATATCCATAATCAAAAGAATGAAAGAGGAACTGTACCTTGCATTCAAAGTGGATATACAAAAATTAACTCAAAGTGGATCCAAGATTTCAATATAAGAGACAGTACCATAAAACTCCTAGAAGAAAATATAGGGAAACATATTCAAGTCATAGGAGCTAGCTAGCTAGTAATAGGAGCTAGCTTCTTAGACTTTACACCCAAAGAAAAGCAATGAAGGAAAAAATAGATAAATCGTAACTCCTCAAAACAAAAACTTCTGTGCTTCAAAGGACTTTGTTAAAAAGGTGAAGAGGCAGCCATATCAATGGGATAAAATATTCAGAAACTATATATCTGGTAAGAGACTGATATCCAGGATATATAAAAAAAATCCCACAACTCAGCAACAAAAGAACAAACAACCCAATTAGCAAATGAGCAGAAGATATGAATGGACATTTTTCTGAGGAAGAAATACAAATGGATAAAAGGCACCTGAAAAGATGTTCTTCTTCACCAGCTATTAGGGAAATGCAAATCAAAACCAAAATGAGTTATCATCTCACACCAATAAGAAAGGCTGCCATTAAACAAGCAGGAAACTACAAATGCTGGAGAGGATGTGGAGAAATGGGAATTCTTATTCATTGCTGGTGGGAATGTATAATGGTACAGCTGCTGTGGAAGACAGTTTAACAATTCCTCAGAAAACTTGATAGTAACTTACCCTATGATCCAGTAATTCCACTTCCCGGTATATACCCAGAAGATCTGAAAGCAGTGACATGAACAGACATTTGCACAGCAATGTTCATAGCAGCATCATTCACAATTGCCAAGAGATGGAATTAATCCACATGTCCATCAACAGATGAGTGTGTGCATATACATACAGTAGAATGTATGTGGTATATACAAAATGTGGTATATACATACAGTGGAATACTATGCAACATTAAGAAGGAACGAGGTCCTGAAACATACGACAACATGGATGAACCTTGAAGACATAATACTGAGTGAAATAAGCCAGACAGAAAAGGAGAGACATTGTGTATTATCACTAAGTATGAATTCCCTGAACAATGTAAAATCAGTGTCTTACAATGTAGAATATGGGGGAATTGGAGATAGACACTAGTGAAGGAGGAATGATTACCTATTATGTACAGACATGTTAATGAGGGTGAACTTAAAGGTATGGGAATGGACAGAGGTGATGACAGTTCATTAATGGGACTATGAGTATCAGTGTCACATTGAAGGCAAACATGATTGAAAGAGGTTGTGTAAAGCTATGTATCCCGAAGATTAGCATTACAAATATAAATAAGCACTTGTATGCTTTACTTCTAAGATATGACACTGGTATACAGGGATAACAGAACTCTCTATGGGAAAAACCACCTATTGAATACTATAGATTAGATCTAATTGGAATACCTTACAAGAACCACATTAATACTAGGGATGAATAACTAGGGGCTGAGAAAATTTCTGGGGTGTTCTGGGTAATTATAACTGTTTAAAATGGAGAGTGATTATGATTGTACAACTAAGCAAAGATAATGTGAGACGTCGATTGTTTATCTTGGACAGAATATATGTTATGTGAAATTAGGGACCCCCTACTTCATAAGAGAAGCCCTTGATCTTGAAGATTGTTCTAGTGAAGCTTATGGCTGTAAAGGTGAGTCTAAGCCTACCTAAAATTATGCATATCACCTCCAGAGAACCTCTTTTGTTTCTCAGATGTGGCCTTTCTCTCTCTAAGCTCAGCTCTGAAAATAAATTCTTTACCATCCCCCCTACATGGGAAATGACTCCCAGAGGAGTGAGTTTCCTTGGTGTCCTGGAACACAACTCCCAGGAATAAGTCTGGCCCTGGCATTGAGGTATTGTGAATGCCCATTTGACCAAAAGGGGGAAAAATAAAGGTCACAAAATAAGGTTTCAGTGACTAAGAGATTTCAAATATTGTCAACAAGCAAACAAATTCCCTTCAGTTTTTGCCCCCAGCTTTGGACAAGGGCCAAACTATGGTACAGACCCTTAGGAAAACAACTTTGTGCTGTCTATAATGCACTGCTGCAACTTGAAGGACTAACCCCAAAATGCCCTGTGTCATTGTGCACTGTCATCCCCATACAGGGGTGGATAAAAGACACAGCAAATAAACCACATTCAGGGAGTGCTCAGATGAGCACTCTGACAAAAAGGAAAGCCTATCTGCTGCATTGCAGTGTCTTTAACAACAGTTCCTCAAGTGCAGAAATGTATGATATTCTAGGACCAGTTTGCTATGTGGAAAAACAATGCTTTCCCCTCCCTGCTGATTCCCCTGAGGATGGATGTCTCTGTGCCCACCATTGACAGAGGTGGCAGTAAACCACAGTCTGCCTGGTATTCTGAAGTATACTGATGGATCACTACATGGGCAGACTGCCACCTGGATTGCATAGCTATACAACCTAGTATGGACACTGTATGGTGGGAAATTGGGACTATGCAAAGTAACCAATGGACAGATTAAGGACTGTATGGATGGTCATTGTTCATGAACCAGGAGATACTGTAAATGTTTGTATTGACAATTGGGCAGTGTACTGTGTCTTAACAGTGTGGATGGCCATGGAAGCAAGAGCAATGGACAATTGTTGGCCACCCCTTGTGGGGAAAGAAATGTGGGAAAACATCTGGGCTGCCTGCCACAAGCACAAGGTAAGTGCATTTTATGTTTTTGCTCATAACACTCTACCTGGTAATATCAAAGCAGATGCTTTTAGCAAAAGTTTATTGCCTGGAGCCAATAAGGCATGAGGCTGCTGAATGGTTGTGTAGGAAAACAGGACACCAAGGATACCAGACTGTGGAAACTGGTGCAGCAATTCCAGTTGACCATCAGGAGGCAACAGTTGAATGATCTGGTGGATGCCTGCCCCTCATACTCACTGCAGTGACCAAGAATGCTTCTTTCCAACTCAGTCACATTGGCCATGGGGAGATCCTGGTCACCAGATGGTAAGCGGACTACATTGGGCACCTCCTCTTATCTGAGGGTTCAAAATATGCCTTTAAAGCTGTCAACACAGCTACTGGGCTGTTACTGGCCTTCCCAGTAGGAAAAGCTAACCACAGGGCTAGAATATGTAGCCTAGAGAAATTAAGTGCTTTCTTTAGGGTCCTCACACATGTGGACAGTGATAGAGGGATGCCCTTTACCAGAAAATTAACCCAAGCCCGGGGTACTGAACATGACATCTTATGGACATTTCATTTGCCATAAAACCACAGCAATGGGGTTAATTGAAAGAATGAATGGACTTGTGAAGAGCAGATAAAAGGTGACAATCCCTGCAGCAATAGATCTGTTTTATCCAGCACTCAGGGGCCACAATTCATGACCTCAAGCGGCCATTCCCACTCTCATTGAATTGGTAACAGTGGGAACTGTGCAAGTGCTGTGAATTCAGGTAAAAGGACCAGCAACATTACCAACAGAAAGAGGTAATGAAAATAATTTGCCACAAGCATTAGAAGTTGGGGAAAATAAGGCTGATTGGCCATGCTCATGGCCAACACAACTGCACTGGTTGGGAACCCAGAGCCCATAGGGTCACCTGAGATTTAAGCATTAAACCATAGTTTATACACAAAATGCCAGTGGTTGTATGTATAACCAATCTGGGACCCCCCCCCCATACTTCAAGGTACTGTATTATGACTTTGTTGACATCTATTATGCCTAAGCTAGCCATAGATTTAACTCCATCTCTAAAACCCCTCATAGCACCACTTCCCAAGGAACTCTTCTGTTCACTAATGGAAACTTGGCTTGTATGCTGTTAGGTCAGCAGGAATTATCCCTTGTTGTTCCCCATAAACACCTTTCTTTTCACCCATAGCCCTCTAAGAGCCTCAGCAGTAACTCATGCCCAAAATTGAGCCCACTATTGGGTTTGCATGGATTTGCCATATTTAGGTGTGTGCCAATTTGAATGTATTATGTCCCCCAGAAAAAGCCATATTCTTTGATGCAAACTTGTGGGGCAGACATATTAGTGGGGATTAATTTGGAAGGTTTGAATTAGGTTGTTTGCATGGAAAGGTGCCCCACCCAACTGTGGGGGATGACTTTGGATAATATCCATGGAGTTGTTACCCCACCCAATCAGGGTGGGTCTAAATTAAATCACTGGAGCCATATAAATGAGCTGACAAACAGAAGGAATTCAATGCAACTGAGAGTGACATTGTAAAGAGGAGCTACAGCCAAGAGGGACACTTTGAAAAAAGCACAGGAGCTGCAGATGAGAGACAGTTTGAAGATGGCTGTTGAAAGCAGACTCTTGCTCCGGAGAAGCTGAGAGAGGATAAATATCCCAAGTGCTACTAAGAATGATATTTTTGAGGAACTGCAGCCTAGAGAGGAATGTCCTGGAGAAAGCCATTTTGAAACCAGAACTTTGGAGTACATGCCAGCCATGTGCCTTCCCAGCTAACAGAAGTTTTCCAGATACCATTGACCATCCTTCAGTGAAGGTATCCGATTGCTGATGTGTTACCTTGGACACTTTATGGCCTTAAGACTGTAACTGTGTAACCAAATAAACCCCCTTTTGTAAAAGCCAATCCATCTCTGGTGTTTTGCATTCTGGCAGCATTAGCAAACTAGAACAGATTTTGGTACCAGGAGTGGGGTGCTTGTGCTGCTAAGCTTGCAGGCACCAAACATGCTGGAGTGGCTTTTTAAATGGATAAGGGGAAGGTTCTGGAAGAATTGTGAGGAACTTGATAGAAGAGGCCTAGACTGCTTTGAAGAGACTGTTTGTGGAAATATGGACTCGAAAGATATTTCTGATGAGACCTTGAGCAGAAACGATGAATGTGTTGTTGCAAACTGTAAGGAAGGTGATCCTTGTTTTAAAGTGGCAGAGAATTTAGCAAAATTGAATTCTGGTGCTATATGGAAGGAAGAATTTGAAAGTGATGACCTGGAATATTTAGCTGATGAGATCTCCAAGCAAAATATAGAAGTAGCCTGGCTTTTACTTGCAGCTTATAGTGAAATGCAAGATGACAGAGATAAGCTGGGAAATGAAGCTTTTATATTTAATTCCACATAATTTTCTCTAGGTAAGTGCAATGTAAAAAACTGATGACTGAACTAATCTTTATCCTAGAGGAAGGAAAAGGAAGTAGTGCTTTCAATCCCCAGTGAAAAATTGTGATACAATTTTAATGTTAATAAAATGAAGTGTTACCAAGATAAAGTATTTACAGAGTTTTTATCTAAATATCTTATTCACATTCTTTTTAAGAGAGACTAATATTAACTACTTATACACCTTCTTGAATTTCATTGATATAATTTGCTACTTGGGAAAAGTACATCAGCTTAGGATTTAGTGTGCTTTTAGTGTAAGAGCAGATGAATTGACAGGGACTGACCTTTCGGTATTGGTTCAGTGGTTTCTGAGATCTGAGACAAGCTGGTTCCTCCCACCCACACACTCTTCAATTTCCTGACCTTTTATGTAAGGGTAATAATTGGAATCTTCATACCCCTCAGAAAAGTGTGAAATAGCTGCTGTCCCCACTCCAAACACACAGATACACACACAAATGCAGAAGCCATGCAAATGGTATCTTTAAAACAATTTAAGAAAGTTTCTTGAAAACCTCAGGGAAACAAGGTGCATTAAAATTAAAATCCCAGGTCATATCCTTAAATCGCCTGCATTGGAGAGCATTTTGGGGAGCATGGAGAAGTTTAGAATTTTTTAATAGGGAGTCCACGTGTCCCTCTGGCCTGGTCACCAGGTACTGGCAGCCTTTCTGCCTCACCTGAACCTTCTGCAACATGGAATCTCAGGTGCATCCCAGGCCAGTGAGGCAGAACCGGCACATTAATGAGGTCCCTGGGCAGAGTTTACACCCTGTCCTGGAGAAATTTTTCCTAACTTTAATTTTTGTTGGTTTTGTTCTACTCATTTCTGCTTCTAATAAAAATATATATTTTAAAAATACCTCTCCTCCATCTCAACCCAAATTCTAATCAGGCACTATAGAACAGATCACTTTTTCCTTCACACCTTCATTGAGAATCACTGTGTTATATCCCATATTTGATAGCAAGGGATCTGTGCTCTGAGAAGTTTTTTATTTCTTCCATTTTTTATTGAGATATATTTGTATAACATACAATCTTCCAAAGTGTACAATGAGTTCACAATACCATCATATAGTTGTGTTTTCATCACTACAATCAATGTTTGAACAGTTTCATTTTTCCAAAAAAAATAAAAATAAAAGCAAAAAAGAACACCCAAAACGTCCCACTCCCCCATCTCCCTGATTATTCATTTAATTTTTATCCCCATTTTTCTACTCATCTGTCCATACACTGGATAAAGGGACTGTGAGCCACAAGGTTTTCACAATCACATGGTCACACCATAAAAGCTATATAGTTATACGATCATCTTCAAGAATCGAGGACACTGGATTGCAGTTCAACAGTTTCAGGTATTTCCTTTTAGCTATTCTAGAAGCTAAAAACTAAAAAGGGATATTTATACAGCTCATAAGAATGCCCTCCAGAGTGACCTCACAACTTCATTTGAAATCTCACAGCCACAGAAACTTTTGTTTAATTTCTCTTCCCCCTTGTGGCCAAGAAGACTTTCTCAATCCAATGATGCCAGGTCCAGGCTTTGAAAGAAGGGAGCCCACTCTGCTCTGTGTTCCTGCAAAAGAAAGGTTTATTTTACTCATTCTTACAGGTTTCTGTAGTGTACAAAGTAGTTTCCTACGTGACTGTTTTCAGGTATTTCAGGGAGGGTACATTTTTTCTAAAGACATAGGGTGTATTTACATATCTTTAGTCTCAAGGGACAATTTCTTTGGGGGCTAGACAGAAACAGCATGGGTGGGAGACAGGAGCATGGAAAGCTTTTGGCCTTTTCCCATCCTGGAGCCTGCCTTCAGGCTTTCAGATTTTGGGAAATGGGCCCTATGTATAATCTATCAAGCCAGGGGAACTTCCGTGTCTCTGCATCTCCCCCCTTTTTATTATGATTACAATTTGGTGTAGTAACATAAAACTCATTTACAGGGATATCATGGGGGTTCAGGAACAGGTGCCGCATCTTCTTAGGCTGGTCCATCTGCACTGGAGTCAGCTTTGGGAGGGATCTTCTTTGTACATTTGTTACAGCATCATTGGTCCTCTGCGAAGCAGGATGGTGGGCTCCAGGGTCCCATTGGGCTGTTTTTTGACAGATAACCTTTTAAAAATAACTGACATTATAATCATTAGTATTATATTGTTGTTTGATGTTATGAGGACAACTCCTTTTAGTATTTCTTGCAGAAGGGGTCTCCTGTTCACAAATTCTGTCAGTGTCTGTTTATCTATAAATATTTTAAATTCTTCCTCAATTTTGAAGGACAGTTTTTGCCAGATATGAGATTCTTGGTTGGCAGTTTTCTCTTTCAGTACCTTGAATATATCATACCACTGTCTTCTCACTTCCTTGGTTTCTGCTGAGAGATTCACTTAGTCTTAAAGAGCTTACCTTATATGTGATGGATTGCTTTTCTCTTGCTGCTTTCAGAATTCTTTCTTGTCTTTGACATTTGACAATCTAATTAGTAATTGTTTTACAGGATGTCTGTTTGGGTCAATTATGTTTGGGATATGCTGCACTTCTGTAATTTTATGTCTCTCGTAAGAGTTGGGAAATTTTCATTGATTATTTCCTCTATTATTCTTTCTGCCACTCTTCACTTCACTTCTCCTTCTGGGACACCTATAACACATATATGTGTGCTCCATGTTATCATTCAGTTCCTTGAGACCCTGCTCATATTTTTCCATTCTTTTCCCTATCTATTCTTTTGTGCATAGGATTTCAGAAGTCCTGCCCTCTAATTCATTCTTCCTTTCTTCTGCCTCCTCAAGTCCACTGTTGTATAACTCCATTGTATTTTTCATCTCTTCTTTTGTGCCTTTCATTTCCTTAAATTTCTGCCATTTGTTTCTTCACACTTTCAAGTTCTTTCATATGTTCACCCAATATCTTCTTTATATCCTTCATCTATTTTACCATAGCTTCCCTCAACTAATTGATTTGATTTTTGAATTGATTTAGCATGTTTATACATCTTTAATCAGTTGTTTCACCTCCTGAATCTCAGTTGAAGTGTTAGTTTGTTCCTTTGCCTGGCCCATATTTTGGTGTTTGCTGGTGTGACTCCTGAATTTTTCATGTCATGGCATCTGTGCCAGTTTGTATATTTATGTCCCCCTGTAAAAGTCATATTCTTTAATGCATTCCTGTGGGGACAGACGTATTAGTATGGATTTGGTTGGAACCTATTGGTTCAGTGTCCATGGACATTGACCCACTCAACTGAAGGTGATAATTCTGATTGGATAATATCCACAGAGGCATGGCCCTGCCCATTCAGTGTGGGCCTTGTTCAGTTTACTGGAGCACTATATAAGCTCAGACAGAAGGAGCTCATAGCTGCTGGAGCTGAGACAGACATTTTGAAGATGACTGTTGGAATCTGATGCAGACATTTTGGATAACGTCATTTTGCAATGCAACCTGGGAGCAAGCAGACACCAGCCATGTGCTTTCCCAGCTAACAGAGGTTTTCTGGATGCCAATGGCCTTTCTCCAGTGAATGTAGCCTTTGTTGATGGACACTTTATGGCCTTAAGACTGTAACTGGGTAACCAAATAGACCCCCTTTTATAAAAGCCAATCCATTTCTGGTGTTTTGCATTCTGGCAGCATTAGAAAACAAGAACAGATTTTGGTACCAGAAGTGGGGTGCTGGTGCTGCTGAGTTTGCAAATACCAAACATGTAGGAAAGGCTTTTTAAATGGATAAGGGGAAGACTCTGGAAGAACTGTGAGGAGCTTGATGGAAAGGCCTAGACTGTTTTGAAGAGATTGTTTTGTGGAAGTTTGGACTTTAAAGATACTTCTGATGAGGCATTGAGCAGAAATGATGAATGAATAAGTAACTACTTCTTTTTAAGTAGCTACTTATTTTAAAGTAGTAGAGAATTTTGCAAAATTGAATCCTGGTGTTGGATAAAAGGAAGAATTTGAAGGCAACAAGCTGGGACACTTGGCTGATGAGATTTCAAAACTAAAGTTTGTAGAGATAGCATGGCTTCTCCTTGCAGCTTATAGTAAAATGTGAGAGGACAGAGATAAGCTGAGAACTTAACTCTTGGTTTCAATGAAAGCAGAAACTGATGGCCTGAAAAGCTCTGGGCTTCTGTGGGGTGAAACCCCAGAAGCTACAGCCACATGTGAGGATTTAACCAAACATGGAACCCAGCTGCCATTTCAGTACAAGCCAAGATTGGAGAAGGAGTTAAGCAGAAAGGATTTGTGGAAAGTCCTGTTGTCTGATGGCTTTTGACCACTGTGTGCTTCACGTGATGCCAACAGAATTTTTGAGAGATCTTTGCAGATGGAGATATTGCCAGAATGGACTGGAGGAGACAGACAAGGAACAAATTGAAGGAAAAATTTCTTCAAAGACAGAGCCATGGAGGTTGAGGTCTGGAGTCAAGAGGACTCAGGCTGGGAGAACGGAGTGGCCCACATGCATGGAAAGGGTGAGTTTGCCCCAGAGGTTGAGGGTGGGCCTTCTACCTTGATATTCAGGAAGAGTGCTGTTACCCCAGGCCTCAGGAAGGGTGGAGCACATTCCCAGGTTATTGGGGAGAACCTGTTGCCACTGTTCTGAAGGGGTTGAGCATGTGCCCCAGACATGGAAGTGAATCCAGGTGCTGCCCTGATGTTTGAGGATGGTGGGGCCAAGAAGGTGGTCTCCCCAATGTGTGGATATGTTGGACAACTCATCCCAGCTTTTGGAGAGAAAAGGGCTGCCACAGAAGCCTTTGGAAAGGATTGGACTCCCGCTCTCTGAAGCCCCAAGGATACAATGTCATTCTGTTAATGACTCTCAGACTTTGAAATCGAATGGAGTTTGCCCTGTGGGTTTTAGGAATTGTTTTGGGCCCTTAAACCCTGTTTTCCTTTCAGTTTCTCTTTATGGCAATGGGGATGCTTACCCTATGACTCCTTTGTACATTGGAAGCAGATAACTTGCTCTAGGTTTCACAGGTACAGACCCAGAGGGTAATTTTGCTTTTAGAGAGACCATGCTTGTAATTAATTTTGATGGGATCTTGTACTTACCTATTGTTACTAAAATGACTTAAGTTTCTGTGATATTGTGATAGGATGAATGTATTTTATATTTGGAAAGAATATGTTTTTCTGGTGTTCAAGGGGTGGAATGTGCCAGTTTGTATATTTATGTCCCCCAGAAAAACCCATATTCTTTAATACATTCTCGTGGGGACAGAAGTATTAGTGTGGATTGGTTTGGACCCTATTGGTCAGTGTCCATGGACATTGACCCATCCAACTGTAGGTGATAATTCTGATTGGATAATTTCCATGGTGTCATGGCCCCACCCATTCAGTGTGGGCCTTGCTTAGTTTACTGGAGCACTATATAAGCTCAGACAGAAGGAGCTCGTAGCTAGCTGGAGCAGAGACAGACATTTTGAAGAAGCTGATGCAAACATTTTGGAGAATGCCATTCTGAAATGCAACCTGGAAGCAAGCAGACACCAGCCATGTGCCTTCCCAGCTAACAGAGGTTTTCTGGATGCCAGTGGACTTTCTCCAGGGAATGTACCCTTTGTTGATGGAGACTTTATGATCTTAAGACTATAACTGTGTAACCAGATAAACCCCTTTTGTAAAAGCCAATTCATTTCTGGTGTTTTGCATTCTGGCAGCATTAGCAAACCAGAACACCATCTGATTTCTTGATTAGTTTATTCTGAGGGTTGTTTTGTCTTTTGCCTAGGGTTTTCTTGTTGGTTGTCTTTGACTTCTACCTGTTCTTTGTTTCTATCACTGACCAGTTGTCAGATTAAGTCTGCCCCCAGTTTTCCCCCTAAATCAAGTGCCCATGGTGGCCTGCCACAGGGATGGTAGTAGGCACTGGGCATCCCAACTAGTTCACCTTGTGTGGTAAAACAAGTCTGGTGGCTTCCAGATGTGTCTGTTTTTCATTGGCCATGAAGACCAGGGTTTGTTTTAGAGCCCTTCTTTAACAGTTGGATTGTCTGTATTTCTCAGTCATGAGAGGGTGGGGTTTCCATGCAGGGAGTGTAGACCAGCTCCTGTGGTCCTAAGAAAGGGTCTGGAGCATATTTTTAAAAATATTTCAATTCCCTTGCACCTTCCAGACTGTCCAGTGAATGGTGATATTCGGTGACTTATTCAACCTCAGAAGCTGCTTTGCCTCCTCACACAGGCTGTGTTTACACAGATGAGCTGAAACTGTGGGATTCTTAAGCCCTCACTTTGCCAGCCAAAATCTGGCTCCTTGTGGGGCTCCACCTGTGGCAGAGCACTCCCTCAGCTGACCCAGTACTGCAGCCATCCCCCAGGCAAGGAAATGGCCTCCAGCTGCTGCTTCCCT
Source organism: Choloepus didactylus (assembly GCF_015220235.1). NCBI lineage: Eukaryota > Metazoa > Chordata > Mammalia > Pilosa > Megalonychidae > Choloepus > Choloepus didactylus. The sequence goes on from NC_051316.1 coordinate 119,414,518, forward strand.
CAAGAGTGGGGGAAGGCTTTCAGACCCAAGGCTGGAAACACAGTCTCTGGCCAGTTTTTCTCAGTCTCTTTATCCATCACTGACCTGGGCCTTGAAATGACCTCCCTGTCCCCCAGGTCAACAAACAATGGGGGTAACTCTCACTGCTGTGAGAGATTTTGTAGTCTATGTCCCTGGTGGGAGGGTGCCTGTCTGCTGATTCTCTGCCTTTCCTACACTGAGACTGAGTGAGGGGAAGGGAGAGGACTGGCTGGTCTGGGATGGAAGATTCCTACCTGATATTTCTTCTCTTTCTTCAATTCGGAATTTGCAGCGTCCTTCTCCAGTCTATATCCTCCTCCAGAGTTTCAAATAATTCAGAATTGTCATTATTTGTTGCTGTTGTTGAATCTCTGGAGAGAAGTTTTCAGTCACTGTTTATGTCACCATGTTGATGACATCACCCTTGAGAAGTTTTAAGAGAAATTTTGTTAGTATAAATGTTTTTCTGTGGACCATAACATTTGTCAGATTCTCAAGTTGGCTTGAAAACCCTTAACTGTCAAAAAAAAAAAAAAAATCACTGCTATCATGAAATTATTGGACTTGGAGATCATACTTAGCTAGATTTGCGCTCTAGGTCTGCCATTTCCTAACTGTGTATTTGGGAGAGCTGTTTAACCTCTCTAAGGTAGTCTTTCATTGGACTTTAGTGTAGACTAGATGGCAGAGCCCTTGTCGAGGTAACATGACTACCTCACAGCAGCTCAGCAAACTTCAGCTGCTTCTCCAAACTCCCATGAAGAAGGGAAAGTACAAACTTGTGACAGTTTGCCAGTTCCCCATTTTTAATTCTGCCCTCCTATGGTAATAGAAACTGTGAATTTTACTGGGCAAATAACTACCTGTAATAAAGACTATTCCCTAGCTTCTTCATTGTGGTCATGTGAAAAAAATGGAAGTACTGGTTATAGCATGTGGGAAGTTTCCATTAAAGCAAATGCTCCTGTTCCCTGTTCTCTTATCTGCTGTTTGGAGTGTGGATGCATTAGCTGGAGCTGGAGCAGACATCTTGAACCATAATTTTGATTTTTTTTTTTAATGAGATTCATAGAGCAGCAACAAGATAAAATAAATTGGACTTCTGATCATCATTTGCCTCCACATCAGCGCTGGAACATCTGTCCGAAATTATATGAAAGGTGAATTTTAGCCTATTCAGTCTGTTATTATTTTGTGGTTTTTGTGACTCAGAGATGAAATAAATCATAACTATATAAAAATTTTAGCAAAAGAAGACTGATACTTATAATGTTTATTAAGTCAAGAAAATATGGTTTTAAATCATAGATTTAATTTATTAGCTGAATTATGATATACTTAAACATTCTATTCCTCAGTTTAATCATTTTACATGAGGAATATTAATATCTATCCCATATACATGTTGTGGAAATTAAATGAGAGAAAGCATATGACCCAGTGACCTCTGGGCCATATCCTGCCTGTTTCTGTAAATATATTTTTATTGGATCACCATTTGTTCTGCTTAAGAACATAGGAGCTGCTACTCCTTTGTGGATTATTTATTTTCTCTATTTGAACCCAATTTAGTAAGGCATTGTCTTGCCTATAAAGAATTTATCAGCCCTCATTAATAGATATGCTTAGAGATGTGTTTTGAGTGATGGATATGAGATTTTGCTAACTGAGCTGTGTTTAATGACCTCATCCCTTAGAGACCTATGGCATATATCTACCTAAGTCTATATAGATTACAGCTTCACTCTGCAGCCCTAAGCAGAGGATAACAGATTGGTCAATATCAGTTGAAACCCATAATCCATGAATTACCATTGTGGGTGAAAAACCAACCCACATAAAAGCTTTTACCCGAGCAGTAAGATTCTTCTTCCCATGAGATGCAGTCCACTAACCTTTGCTTACTAGAAGGTCTCCAGGCATAATCAATCAAGTTAAATCCAATTGGGCTGATCTACCTCAGGCCCTAGAAATCAATGATTCAAATGAAATAAGCATCCAGCAGCAACATGAGGAAATGTTAAAAGATTCAGCACCTTCTTAGACAGCTAACACAGCAGTTGATTTGGAGGACTCCTATTTACCCTTATTAGAAACCACTCTAGTGTTTTCCATGTATCTTTCTCTAATTGCAAAGCTTTTCAGGTTGATTATCTAAAATGTGTCTACCAGCCATTACAATTAACTTTTAAACAAGAGGCATGACATGTGGTGGAAAAACCAAAGACCTTGATTTGGAGTTAGTCAATCATAGTTCAAGTAACAGTTTTCACAACTACTTTTGTCTACAATATTGAGCAAGGCATGTCTGAGCCTTGACTTTCTTTTCTGTAAAATGAAAAATGAAGACTATAATACTTCTTTCAGTTAAGATTAAATGAATATGTGTGTGTGTGTATGTGTGTGTGTAGATGGATGGAGAGATAGATAGATAGATCGATAGATAGATAGATAGGTTTGAAATTTGGTTGGCTTTTAATATCAGATCAGTTCTCTACTTTAAATGTATCCTGAGGTATGGAAGAAAGATAAAGTCTAAAGAAGATGTTAACAAAAATTAAAGAAAAAAAGTGGTAATGGAAAAAAGATAAAGGAAAATCATGTTATGTGATTAGCATAATTACTGAAACATAGTAGTCTCTCAATAAATGTTTGTTGAATGGATGTTGAAAGTCTTTGACATACGTATCTTTTCCCAGTTCTATGTGTCTTTTGTTACTAAAGACAAGGAAACAGAGTTCCTATTCTATGGAAAATATCTATAAGGTAGTGCAATGAAGTACGGGACTTGTTGAATGACAGTCCAATAAACTGCTATATACATTATTCTATTTCTGCAAAGTGATCAATTTTATTTCACTTGCAAAAGAGAAACTGGCAAGTACAAACATACACACAAACCAGGTGGTAATGCCCTACAATGAAATATATGTGTAAAAAAATCTCAAGACTGTTATCTTCTTGTCCTTTCCAGTCACTTTTAAAATCTTTAGGTTCACAGCTAAGTGCACGCCACCCAGATTGGAGATCATTCCAGAAGCAAAGGATGCCTAGTATTTTTCCCAATCAAATCCTCTAGGAATGAAGAGGGCACAGTCAGAAAAAGAGGAGCCTACAAGAGTCCCAAACATAGGAATGAAAGAAGAGTTTAAATGTTCAATGAAATCTCCAGTTTGGAAACCTTCAGTTACCATCTCAGGAAGGGATTTGTTGCTAAATAAGATACTGTTTTTCTCATTTCCTATTCCCCTGTAGTGATCTGTAAATCATAAAAAACAATAATAAAATGAACTAATTTTAAAAGGATCTGTTTGTTTGTTTTGCTGGAACGAAGTAAGAAAATCACTCCATAGCCAGCTGTAAGGGGAACAGAATCAGGAGGCATAAAATCTGGTGGTGTCAACCTAAGCCTTCATCATGAAATAAAGGGACAAGAAAACTTGTGTGAGAGGCAACAGGCTCCTAAGCAGTAGATAAACCTACAGAGTTCCCAATGCAACCATTTTTAAAGCTAATTTTTAATACTTTTATAATGTTGTAAAGACAGATAGTGACCTCATTGGAAGGGATGGCATATTACTTTTGAGGAGATATAGGGTTTCATTCAGTTGTATTTCCCCTTTCCAGCTATTTAACATGGGTTAACTCAAAATTTTCTTGCCACTTCAGAATATCATTTTCAAGAGCTGTTCCTGCTCTAAAATACTCTTTGATGCTAGGAAATTGAGTGCTGGAATCCATGGGGAGAAAAGGAAACAAAACCTAAATTAACATGCAAACAAGATATAGCACTTAAAGCCCTGGAATTTCAAAATAATTCCCATCGCTCTGGTAAAGAGTCTAATGAGCAGTGAAATGACCAATTGTGAGCAACAGATGGAAAACAAGGGGGAAAAAAGACATCTGAAAGAGCCCACAGCCTAGATAATCAGCCCCTGAATAATTCAGTGGTGACTGCATTCCTTTTTCTCACTGCATAAACATTTAGCAAGACTCATGGCTGTTACTCTTTGACTCTTATGTCACCACTTTTGTTAAAGCATAGGTTCTTTACACAGGAAGAGAGGGGAAGCAAAGGAAGATTTCCCTCTTGTCATTCATTGGTGAATTTCTGTCAGACAGTTTTCCCTGCCTCCTACATTTTGAAACTACTCCTTCTTACCTGCACCCATTACCAGTCCCTTAGTCTAAGCCACAACACCTAGAATTTTGCTGCAATGTCCTGGTTTTTCACTTTGACTCTCATTTTCCTCACCACCAAATATGCTAGCTACAAGAAAAGTCTTCTACCAATAGACTTTAAAAATATTCAGTACTGCCTTCTGAGTGAGTATTGCACTCCAAAATACTCATTGCTGCTTTAAACCTCCCTTTACATGTATCCACTTTTCTCCTCAATTCTTCTTACTTTTATTTTTTATTTTTAATGCAATTTTTATTGAGATATATTCACATACCATATAATCCAACAATTATATGGCTCATGGTATCATCATATAGCTGTGAATTCATCACCGCAATCCATGTTAGAACATTTTCATTACTTTCAAAAAATAAAAAAAAAAAATAGAAAAGAACATCCAAAACATTCCATACCCCTTCTACCCTCCCCCCATTATTTTTTTGTCTTTATTTTATTACTCATCTGCCCATACTCTGGATCTAGGGAGTGTCAGTCACATAGTTTTCATAATCACATGCTCACACCATGTAAGCTATATAGTTAAACAATAATCATTAAGGATCAAGGCTACTGTATTACAGTTTGACAGTTTCAGATATTTACTTCTAGCTATTCTAATACACTAGAAACTAAAAAGAAATATCTATTTAATGCATAAGAATAACCTCCAGAATTACATCTCAACTCTACTTGAAATCTCTTAGTGACTGGAATTTTATTTTCTTTCCTTTATTTTCCCCCTTTTGGTCAAGAAGGCATTCTCAATCCCATGATGCCCAGGCCAGTCTCATCACTGGGAGTCAGGTCCCACATTGTCAGAGAGACTTATACCCTTGGAAGTCATGTCCCATGTAGTGGGGAGGGTGGTGAGCTTATTTGCAGAGTTGGCTTAGAGAGAGAGGCCGCATCTCAGCAACAAAAGAGGTTCTCTGGGGGTGACATTTAGGCATAATTATAAGTAGGCTTAGTTTCTCATTTCCAGGAATAAGTTTCATAAGGGCAAGCCCCAAGATTGAGGCCCTGGCTTATTCAATTGGAAGTCCCTAATACTTGAGAGAATATCAAGAATTCCCTATGTGGGGAAGTTCATTATTTCCACATTTTTCCCCAGGCCTTCAAGTGGACTTTGCAAATAACTTCTTATTTTCTACTCAGAATGCTCTGGGATATATCAAGGTTCTACATTAACCTGTACTGAATAACAGAATCTCATTCCCTATTCCAGGTTCCATATAATTATGTTGTTTAAGTAAATTGAACATACAGATTAAATTAGATAGTGTGCTACTGAAAATTTAAATTTTGTATGAAATAAACATTTCTTCCTTTGTCTCACACAGAAGGTGAAGTTTCAAAATACAGTCAATATCATCCTTTATCCTGTATTCTCATTTACCTTAATCCTAACCAAGTCCATTTCATTCACACCTCTAATTGAAGTTTGATGTATTTTTCAACTTCCTTAACAGTTGCTATATGGGGCAATGCTGACTTTCAGAGCTGTAGAACTCTAACTCTGAGTCTCAGGAGTCTCACAAATGCCCAAAGTTCCAGGGACCAACCAGGTTATACACAAAGAGCTCAGAATCTCAGAATTTAGAAACAACAGTTGAAACTCAGGAACAGATGCAACTGCTACAAGAGCTTACAATCTAGGAAACTTTGGAATGAGACTTATTGAACATTCTGTACTCCTAAATCATCAATATTGCTTATTTTTATTCCAATAATGAACTACTCTAGACTCCACATAATCTCAGTTCATTTTATATCTTTTATACAGCTATATGGATACACACTTAATTTCATATTGCAAAAACAGAGAAAATACTGAAAAAAAGAAAGCAGTAAGAGGATGCTGTGGAGAAAATTATTGAGTTAACTGTTTTTACTCATGCTTAGGGTGCAATAATTTAAAAAAATATGAACTTGAATTCCAAATGTTGGACCACTCAAATAGACTGTTTTAAATAATTTACATTTTAGCCTGAAAGTCTGGGAAACAAAAAAAAATGTAACTTCCTCTGTAAGACAAGATTTAAAATTCAGTCTTCTTGTAAAAGTAGAGTATATATGAAAGGCAAGATGATAATTTCATATATAATTCATGGTCCAAAATCATGTTTAATTTTTCATTTTACTTGAGCTTTCTGGATTGTGAAGTGATATTAAACTTTTGGGTGCTAGCAAGATGCCTAATTATGTATAATTTTTCCTCTACTTGGCTGACACTTAATAGGGGAGAAATATATTTTCCTTCCAAACCTACATATTCCTTTGTTCTATTCTATTTATAACTCTTTTCTTATGAAAGCATGAATATCACTTTATTTCATATCCTTACCAGCAAGACATTCAACTTATTCTTCAGTAGAAAGAATAGTATGTTTTTGTTTTTTTTATTGTGATTGTTCACACACCGTACAATTATCCAAAGATCCAAAGTATAAAATCAGTTGCCCCTAGTACCATCATACAGCTGTGCATCCATCACCACAATTAATTTTTGTCCAATTATTGGATCATTTTCATTATTCCAGAAAAGAAATAAACACAAAGAAGAAAAAAAAAGAGGAAACTCACATCCTCCTGTAATCCTAACTAACCCCCCTCCATTGTTGACTCATAGTATTGGTGTAGTACATTTGTTACTGTTCATGAAAGAACATTGAAATACTACTAACTGTAGTATATGGTTTGCAATAGGTATATATTTTTTCATATATACCCCCCTATTAATAACTTCTAGTTGCAGTGTCATATATTTGTTCTGGTTCATGAAAGAGTTTTCTAATATTTGTGCAGTTAATCTCAGACATTGCTCACTGCAAGGTTTACTGTTTTACACATTCCCATCTTTCAACCTCCAACTTTCTTCCTGGTGACAAAAATGACTCTGAGCTTCTCCTTTCCACCATATTCATGCACCATTCAGCACTGTTAGTTATTCTCACAATGTGCTACCATCACCTCAGTTCATTTCCAAATATTTAAGTTCATCCAGTTGAATGTTCTGCTCATACTAAGCAACTGCTCCCCATTCTTTAGCCTCATTCTATATTTTGATAACTTATGTTTCATGTCTATGAGTTCACATATTATAATTAGTTCCTATCAGTGAGACCCTGCAATATTTGTCCTTATGTGTCTGGCTTATTTCACTCAGTATATTGCCTTCAAGGTTTCATCATCAACCCTTTTATTTTAAGGTGGTTTTGTTCACATGCCATACATTTCATCCTAAGTAAACAAGCAGTGGTTCCTTGTATGGTCACATATTTATGTGTTCACCACCCTCACACTATCTATATAAGGACATCTACATTTCTTCCTCAAAGCAGGAGGAAGAGTCAAAGAAGGTAGACAGGCAAAAGAAAAAGAAAAAAAAGAGAGTGAGAGAAAAAAAACAAAGAGACCAAAAAAACATGACAGCTAGGAAGCAGCAAAAGGAAAGATAACCTTAGATCAAAGTAGAATAAAGAGTCAGACAACACCACCAATGCCAAGAGTCTCACACCCCTCCACTATGCCCCCCTCTTAACTGCATTTACCATGGTATATTGCCTTTGTTACACTAAAGGAAACATGATACAATGATTCTGTTAATTATAGTCTCTAGTTTAAGTTTATTGTATTTTCCCCCCAATTTCTCCCTATTTTTAACACCTTGCAAGGTTGACATTCATTTGTTCTCCCTCCTGAAAAAACATATGTGTACATTTTATCACAATTGTTGAACCCTCTAGGTTTCACTGAGTTCTACAGTCCCAGTCTTTATCTTTCCTTTTTTATTCTGGTGTCCCACATGCTCCTAACCTTCCTCTTTCAACCATATTCATAGTTAACTTTGTTCAGTGTACTTACACTGCTGAGCTACCATCACCCAAAGTTGTGTTCCAAACCTCTCACTCCTGTCTCTTTCTGTTAGTCTGTAGTGCTCCATTTAGTATTTCCCATAGGTCAGGTATCTTGTTCACAAACTCATTGTCTGTTTGTCAGAGAATATTTTGAACTCTCCCTCATATTTGAAGGACAGTTTTGCTGGATATAGGATTCTTGTTTGGTGGTTTTTCTCTTTCAGTATCTTAAATATATCACACTACTTCCTTCTTGCCTCCATAGTTTCTGCTGAGAAATCCGCACATGGTCTTATCAAGCTTTCTTTGCATGTGATGGATCACTTTTCTCTTGCCACTTTCAGGATTCTCTTTTTATCTTTAATGTTTGATAATATGATTATTAAGTGTCTTGGTGTAGGCCTATTCAGAGCTATTCTGTTTGGAGTACACTGTGCTTCTTGGATCTGTAATTGTACATCTTTCATAAGAGATGGGCAATTTTCATTGATTATTTCCTCCATTTATTGCTTCTGCCTCTTTTCCCTTCTCTTCTCCTTCTGGGACACCAATGATATGTACATTCTTGTAGTTCATTTTGTCCTTAAGTTCCTGGAGATGCTGCTCATACTTTTCCATTTTCTCTATCTGTTCATTTGTGTGTTGGCTTTCAGGTGCCTTGTTCTCCAGTCCCTGAGTGTTCTCTTCTGCCTCTTGAAATCTGCTGTTGTACATTTCCATTGTGTCTTTTGTCTTTTGTGTTGTGCCTTTCATTTCCATAGATTCTGCCAGTTGTTTTTTTGAACTTTTGATTTCTGACTTACGTACACCCAGTGTTTTCTTAAGCCTTTATCTTTTTTGCCATATCTTCTCTAAACTTTTTGAATTGATTTAGCATTGTTTAAATTCCTATATCTCAGTTGAAGTGTAAATTTGTTCCTTTGACTGGGCCATAATTTTATTTTTCTTTGTGTAGGTTGTAGTTTTCTGTTGTTTAGGTATCTGGCCACCTTGGCCACCCCAATCAGGTTTTCCCAGAAGAGAGTAGTCTCAGGTCCCAGAAGGAGGAAATATTCAGTATCCAGTTTCCCTAATGGTGTGTCTTAGAGGATTGACATACCCTGTGCTTTTCTGCCCAGCATATGGCTCTTGTCAGCCTGTCACTCCAGACTGGTATAAGAAGATGTGGCCCACAGCTCTCCTCCCCCAGGCTCTGGGGTCTGGTTCTGAATGGAAGGTGGGTAGTAGAGCTGGGCCCTACCTCTTTTCTCTTGGGAAACTATGCCCCCTAAAGAGAAGTCATTTGCATATAAATAGATTCTTTGTTTCTCTGACTCTGCTTCTTCACCCTTGTCTGGGTCAGGGTGCTGTGAGTTTAAAATGGCTAAGGCTTTCTCTACTGCAGAGCACTGCAAGCTGAAAATGATTGTGGCTTTCTTCACTGAGCTGCCCAGGTTGACAGAGAAAGAGACAGAAAGCCCCCATCCATGGCCCCCAGATTCACCCATCAGCCAGAGATAGCACCTGATTCCTTGGGCTCCCTGTCCTGAGACAGATATTTTCCCTGGCTCTCCAAGGTCAGTTGTCTCCAAAAGCCTCTGTCTGCTTGTTGAGGATTCACAGTCTGTATTGAGTGGTTAACATTAAAACCCTAGTTGGAGCTGGGCTGAGGTTATTGTTTAGAGAGCACTGCTCTCTAGCACTGCCGGGCTTCCATGAGGGGGGGGGCTCTCAGCTCTCAGCTTGGGTCTGCAGTTTTTACTTACAGATTTTATGCTGCAATCTCAGGCATTCCTCCCAATTCAGGTTGGTGTATGATGAGTGGATGGTCACGTTCGTCTCCCTACAGTTATTCCAGGTTATCTACTTGTTGTTTCTGTTGTTTATTAATTGTTCCAGGGGGACTAGCTACTTTCCACTCCTCTCTATGCTGCCATCTTAGCTGAGAAGAGTATGTTTTAATGATGTCTGACAATTTTAAGTCTCTGAAATGCCAGTGAAATACTAATAAATGTAAATGTTACCAAATAATACATAGTAAAATGTACAAAAAAAAAAGAAATAAGAAAAAAGTTTTTTCCCTATTTCATTGTTTAAGCTTTGTTACTTAATTAGCAATTAATATCATTTTTCAAATTTATCATATACTCAAATTTATGGTATTGAACTTAAGAAATTAATGTTAGCAAAAATTTGAACTGACACTTCTCCAAAGAAAATATACAAATGGCCACAAAGCATATGAAAAGATGTTCAATGTCATTAACTGTTAGGGCAATGAAAATCAAAACTACAATGAGATACCATTTCATACTGATAAAGATGACTATTATCTAAAATATGGAAAATAAGTGTGGAAGAAGACACTGAGAAATTGGAACTCTGGTGCATTGTTGTGAATGAAAAATGGTGCAGCCTCTGTGGAAACCTATATGGCAATTCCTCAAAATATAAAATATGCAATTACTATTTCACCCAGAAATGCCACTCCTAGGAATATACCAAATTGAAAACAGGGTGTCAAACAAATACTTGTATACCAACATTTAAATGTTTAAACATTTAAAGTGGAAATGACCTGTGTCCATTGACAAATGAATGGATAAACAAAATGAGGTACATATGCACGTTGGAATTTTGGGCCCATAGAAAGAATGAAGTTATGAGATATGCTGCAACATGGAAGGACTAGGGTAGAGGTCCTAACCTGTGGCTGGGGTCCTAGGGCTGCATCCTCTGTCCCCTGGGGGCAGTGCAGCAATAAATCAAACTTTGAGAATCCCCCCATGAATGACAGGTAGTTGTCCAGCTTGTTCCATGCTGAGATCAATCAGGTTGGGGCTTCCACTGCCCAAGGTACACTTCCCTGACCCATGGACTCCTACATCTGTTCTCATTCTGGACCCAGGTACATCCACACACAGGACACCCAGACTGATCTTAAGGTTGGTGTAAAACCAGCTATTATTCAGGAGACTATTAGAACTGAAGACAGAAACCCAAAAGTATGAGCTGAGGAATGGAAGCATATTGATACATCTGCACAAAATAGAACCGGACAGGGGTAGGTGAAGGCTGGGAGATGGCCACTAGGCATGTCCATGACTTCCCCAGCAGTCCGCCCCTCAATACCAGACCAGGCCTAGCCTACTCCTCTCCATTAGCTTCTACTACATAAGCACAAAGGCAAACGTATATGTATCATTGTGTCAGGCAACAGAAAGGCATCAAAATTCATTTTTCCATCTAATAACAGTTAACAAAGATAAGATTGATTGGAATAAATTTGAAACACATCTTGAAACAAATATAATTCCTCCTACTTTGTTCCAAAAGAAATGGCAAATATAGGAGTAAAATATAGGACAGAAAATATAGGACAGCAATATCTCAAATATATTGAACATATTATCACATTAAATATGTCAAATAGAGTAACTATATCCAATATGTCATAATACGTCATATAGAGTAAGTATATCCAAGAGAGTAAATATAACATTAACTCAAGCATTGTCTACCTCTACTGTGTACAATGGCATTTTGAAGGTATGTTGTTCTTATTTGTTAACAATTAATAATAAAAGGAAAATGTAGTACTATTCAATTACTAAGCACAGCAATTCAAGAGCTAGAAGCCATACTCCTACTTTCTTCAAGGGAAACATAAATAAAAGAATAATTACAAATCACCATGTAAAAACATGGAACTCCAATTCATTCACTTCACCTTAAGAACCACACGACTAAAAGCACAGTTGTCCCTGTCTTCATCTACGTGTGAAAGGGTTTCCAAGAGTGTACACCTAAAGGGTAAATTACTAGGCCAAAGGGTGTGTGCATTTTCATTCTTACTGAAGATTTTCAAATTGCTTAGGAAAACTTTGTAACAATTTACCTTCTAAAACATCCCCCCCCTGTGTATATTAGCAGACTTTAAAACTATTTTTCCTCACAGGCTTTGTGGCTTTGGTTTCCTATTTGAATCACAGAACCTAGAAAATGAATTGAATGACTATCTTCTCAATTCTCCCAAGGATGAAACTTAACTAGTACCATTCTGAGTTGGGAGAAGTTAATTCATCTGCATGTGTGAAAGGGTTGCATGTGTTGAATGCTTTAGGAGGTTGTGTACTATACTCTCAGGTACCTTGGTTGAGAAAAGGTCCATCATGAGTGGGAAATGATATTTTAGTGGAGAATTCATTTGCATTTTGCTGATAGCATTAAGGTTTATTTTCTCAATTCCTAAATATGCCAAAGTTTCATTAAGCCTAAACACTAATAATTCTATTTAAAATTCCAAGTGATCCCTGTGGTTGCTCGAAGCTGTTATGAACCCCAGAAAAGGCCATGTTTTTTTAATCCATTCCTGTGGATGCATACCTATTATACCTTTTGATTAGGTTATTTCAATTAAACAGTTGCCCCAAGGTGGGACTTAATCTTTTTATGGAAGTCCTTTACAAGAGATGAAATTAAGAGCAGCTCAAAGAGAAAAGCCCCAGAAAAGCTAAGAGAGGAAGCCACTGAAACAAGAAGCTGAAGGCAATGAAACCCAGGAGCAAAGGACCAGCAGACACCAGACACTGGTCATGTCCCTGCCTATGTGACAGAGTTTCCCAGATGCCAGCAGCCAGCATTCAGAGTCCAGGTATCATCCTGTTGATGCCTTGAGTTGGACAGTTTCATGGCCTGAGAACTATAAATTGTAAGGTAATAACTCTACATTGTAAAAACCAACACACTTCAGTAATATTGCATTCTGGCAGCTTTAGCCAATCAAAACAATCCCTTTTTCACCACCAGTCCTATTCTCCCTCTCCCTGCTTTACACCTTCCAAAACACTAGGTGATTAAGTTAATTTAGTGCTTATTGCCTGTTTCCCTGTGCTATGTGTATTCCCCACAAGGCCAGGTGGTCCTTGTGTCTTTATTCACTGATAAAACCTAAGCACCAGTATTTGTATAATGGTAACAGCACTACAAAAAGTACTGAATAAGTGATGAAGGCTAAGCATCTTTTCATGTTTATGAAGCTTTCCAATGATCTACCTGTCATTTCCTTTGCCCTTTCCAGTGATCTACCTTGTTCCTTTCTTTCTTTGGAGTTTTTGTACAATCCAGATACTAATCCTTTGTGGCTTGGAGCACAGATATCTCCTCCTAGTCTGTATATGGTTGTTTGTTTTTAATGGTGTCATGGGACAAAATTATTTTTCATAGAATTCAATTAATGATAGGTTTTACATTTGCATATTGTTAAATCCTTATCTTCACAGAGGCAATATAGATATTGATACTATGTTTCACAGATTTTAAAGTTTTACTTTATACCTTTAATTATTAAGCATCCTGGAAATGATTTTTTTATGTCCAACACAATAAAATAACTCAATTTATCCATTAAGATAATCAATTTCCCCAGCACCTTTTACTGAATGGCCCTCTTCCCCATCTATCCTCAATCATATATTGGATTATATTAATTTTTCATATATCCAATGGTTTGTTTCTGGGTTCCCTAATTCATTAGTTCATTTAAATATACCTGAGCTAATAGAAAGCTCTCAAAATTATTATAGTGTTATGATAAATCTTAATATCTTATAGGGAATGTTTCTCTTTTTAAAAATATTCTTATTCTTCCATATAATTTTAGAATCAGTGTATCAAAATCCGTAATTTTTGTTTTCCTAAACAGGAACGTGAATATCTTCTTTAGATCTCCTTGAAGGTCTTAGTACAGTGTTAGAGCTCCTTCCCATGAAGGCACTTGTGCCAGTTTGGATGTATGGTGTCCCCCAAAACACCATGTTCTTTGATGCAATCCTGTGGGACCAGTTGTATTAGTATTGATTAGGTCGGAACTTTTGGATTAGGTTGTTTCCATGGAGATGTGACCCACCCAGCCATAGGTGACAACTCTGGTTAGATAATTTCCATGGAGGTGTGGCTCTGCCCATTCAGTGTGGGCCTTGATTAGTTTACTAGAGCCCTATATAAGAGCTCGGACAGAAGGAGCTTGTGCTGCAGCTTACAGAGACATTTTGGAGGCAGCCTTTGAAAGCAGACTTGCTCCAGAGAAGCTGAGAGGACAAAATGCCCCAAGAGCAACATTTTGTAGAACGCCATTTTGAAATGCAACCTGGGAGCAAGCAGATTCCAGCCACATGCCTTCCGAGCTAACAGAGGTTTTCAGGATGCCAATAGCCTTTCTCCAGTGAAGCTTTAGCAAACTGAAATAGAGCTGGATACTAACTGAAAAACGTGTTGTGTCGCTGAAAATAATTTATTTTTTTAAATATAGAGTCTCTTACACTAACAGCAGAAATGAAATGCTCTTCATATAATATTTTTAGGGCTATGTTTTTTTAAAACAATTTACTGAGATGAATTTTATGTAACATAGAATTAATGATTTAAAAGTGAAAAATTCAGTGACATTCAGTAAATCCACATTGCTGTGTGATAACCACCTCAATCTCGTTCCAAAATATTTATTTTTATCATCCCAAAGGGAAACGCTGTACTCATTAAGCTGCCACTCCCATTCCCCAACTCCCATGACCTCCTGGCAGTTTACAATTTGCTCTTTTTTCTAAATGGATTTACCTATTCTGGATATTTCACATAAAAAGAGTCAAATAATATGTAACATTTTGTGTCAGTCTTCTTTCATGAAGCATACTATTTTTGGCATTCATCCATCTTGTAGCATGTATCAGTACTTCAGTAATTTTTATTGCAGAATAATAACCCATTGTATGTATGTTTTGGGTTGTTTTCACTTTTTGGTGATTCTGAATTGTGCTCCTATGAACATTCCTGTACAAGTTGTTGTTGTCTTCTTTTGTTTTGAATAGTGGTTTTCAGTTCTTTTGGGTATATACCTAGGATTGCACTGGGTGAGTCATAGGCAACTTTTATTTTGAACTTTATGAAGAACAGCCAAAATGTCTTCCTCAGGGGCTGCAACATTTTACATTCCACTAGCAATGTACATGGGTTCCAGTTTCTCCACATCCTCACCAAGACTTGTTATTTTCTGTTTATTTTTTTGTTTGCTTAACTGTAGCCATCCTAGAGAGTGTGGAATGATATCTCATTGTTCTTTTGATTTGCATTTCCCTCATGACTAATGATGTTGAGTATCTTTTCTTTTGCTTGTTGGTCATTTGTATATCTTCTTTGGAGGCACCGTTTGTTAAAGAAACCATTGTTTCCCCACTAAATAGTTGTGACAACTTTGTTAAAAACCAGTTGACAATAGATATATGGGTTTACTTCTGGGCTCACAATTCTATTCCATTAATGTATATGTATATCCTTATGCCAAGATTACACTACTTTGATTACTGTAGATTTGAAGTAAGTTTTGAAATTGGGAAGTATTTGTACTCCTCATGTGTTATTTTTTAATATTATTTTTACTTTTCAGGGTCCATTCCAATTCCATGTGAATTTGAGGATCAACTTTTTCCTTTATTTCAAAAAAATTCACAGGAATTTTGATAGTAAGTGCCTAAATTTGTAAATCACTTTGGGGAGTATTGCCATAATAACAATAATAAGTCTTCCAATCCATGGCATCGATATGTTTCTATTTTTTAGCTGTTCTTTAATTTCTTTCAACAATGCTTCATAGTTTGCAGTGTACATGTTTTTACCACTTTCATTAAACTTGTTCCTATGTATTTTTTTTATGCTGTTGCATGTGGAATTGCCTAATTGCTTTGGCTAGAACTTTCCATGTGACCTTGAGTAGCAGTGTTGACTGTGAGCAGATATCTTTGTATTGTCCTTGATCTCAGAGGGAAAGTTCACAGCTTTCACCATTGAGTTTGATTTTATCTGTGGGTTTTTCATAAATGTCGTTTATCATGTTAAGGAAGTTGCTTTCTATTCCTAGTCTTCTTTGGGTGCTTATCATGAAAGGGTGTTGGATTTTTTTCAAATGCTTTTCTGCACCAATTGAGATGATCATGTGTTTTATTCTTCTTCATTCTATTAATGTAGTGTTTTCAGTGGGCTTATATTTCTTATGTTAAACCACACTTGCATGCCTTAGATAAATCCCATTTGATTGTGGTGTATAATTCTTTAAACATGCTGCTGAATTTGGTTTACTAGTATTTTGTGTTGAGGATTTTTGCATCTATATTCATAAGGAATTCAGTCTGTAATTTTCCCTTCTTTTGAAGTCTTTGACTTTGGATTCAGGGTAATGCTGACCTCATAGAAGGACTTACAAAGTGTTCCCTCCATACACACACACACACACACACACACACACACATTTAAAGAATTTGTGAAGGATTGATATTCTCTCAAATGTTTGGTAGAATTAAGTAGTGAAGTCATTTGATCCTGTATGATTTTTGTTGGAGGATTTTTACTTTTATTGTTGTTTATTTATTTTTACGTTTCAATCCTTTACTTGTCATAGGTTGGTTCAACTTTCCAATTTCCTCTTGAGTAGGTTTCAGTGGCTGAGTGTTTCTTGGAATTTGTCAATTTCATCTAGATTATCTAATTTGTTGACATACACAGTGGTCTGTTTGTAGATGCGTTTTATTGTCCCATTCAGAGATACTATTTACAAAGTATCTTTGAAGGTCTTTTGCCTATTTTTCTATTGGATTTTTCTTTTCATTCTTATGCATTTTAAAAATAACATTTAAAATGCTGGATATATTTACTTTGTCAGTTAAATTTTTGAGATTTTCTTTCCTATATGAGTTGCGTTTTCGCTTTTCTAACAGCATTGTATTACAACAGTTCTTAATTTTAACATACTTGTACATTAAATATATATATATATTTATGTTTGCATTTAATAATATCAAATGTCATTTACTTTTTAAAGATAGGTTTACAGATTGTTTAAAAAACTTTTGCCTGTTCCAAGGCAAAAATGCTCTTTCCTCCTTTGTTTGCCTTTCAAAGCCTTATTGTTTTATCTCTAACAATTAGATGTGAAATACGTTTGGAAATTATTTTGTTTATGGTTTCAGGTAAACCATAAACATATGTATATCCAACTGACCTAGTGCAGCAACCCATGGCCTGAGCGAAACAGGCCTGCAGAGCTTTGGTGCACAGCAGCCTGCATGACCTAGGCAGCTAAATGTTTAACCTATTGTCTTTCTAAGCCAGTAAAGGGAAAAAGGGTAAATTGACCTTAAAATGTAACTTTATGCAAGCAGGCAGGAAGTGAGAGGCTCTTCTTCTCACAAAAAGAGCAAAATGTAATTGTTCAAGTGTTATTCTAGTCCTTCCTGCAGCAACCCCCAGGTCACAATGACCTGTTCCTGCATCTATGCTCCCCCCACCCTTAGGAAGGCCTTTGTCTTTGTCTTTCTGCCCTTTTTGCATCGCTTGGTCATCTTCCCTGTGAATGCGATGCCTGCCCTGGCCTGAGAGAGCCGTCATGACCTCTCCACGACTTCTCACCCTGTAAGTAAGCCCTGAATAAAAGTTCATGTGTCAGAAAATGCTCGTTATCTTCTTTGGCCTTTGGACTGGCATGGCCCTCTTGGGCTGCGACACCTAACAACATTTATTGAAATGAACATACTTTCTTCAATTTATAGCATCATCATCATCATAAATCAGGTGACTATATATTTGTGGATCTCCGTGAATTATTTAAATTTGTTCCATTGGTTAATATGTTCATCCTTAGTTTCTGTAAATTTTTAATAGATCGAGACATCCGGTAGTGTAAGTCCTCTAGTTATTTTCTTCTTCAAGCTAATTTTCCTCTTTGAGGGCATTTGTATCTTCATATTAGTTTTAGAATCAAATCACTATGTTAATTTACACCCACAGATACACACACACAACCTGCTGGGAATTTGATTGGTATTCATTAAATTTATAGGTATCCAGAATGAAAAAATTTACAATATTGGATCTTCTTCCATTTCTCCACCCCCAAAGTATTCTATTTCTGAGGTATTTAAATTGATAAAAGACTTTATTAGCTGACTTTCATAGTCTAGTATTTTTAAAGATGGGAACACATGAGTTACAGTTCTTAGTTACATTATCTTAATATTTTCAGATGTTTGCTCATTGTCTTCCATTACCATAAAAGCCTGATTGAAAATAATAGGGATATGGCACATTTTCTTCAGGAATTTTTAAACCTGGCTCTGTTGACTAGGTGTTGATGGTTGGATTTCCAATTTTCCCCTGATAGGCGAATTGCTCTATCTGCAATTTGGTGCCTGAAAATTTTCGGGTTGCCTGAAAAATTCTTTCTAAATTACTCATGTTCAGTAATGAGGCCACTTCTGACTAAGTGCAATCATTCCTTGATAATTTGCATTGTATACACTGCCACATTTTATCTGTAGATTTGTTTTTCTTTCCATTCAGGAAAATTTCTCTGCATCATCTCTTTAGTATTTCCTTGTTTCCATTTTTCCAGTAGATAAAATCCATTTTCTCATGTTGGGTCATTTCTCTCTGTCCCTAGCAGGGTTGTCGTCCTTTACATTTAGTTTATAGATTCCCTCCACCGTCACTGTGATTAGGTCAGTGCCCGCCACCATCAGCCGTCACTTCTGCTTCCAGTGAGCACCTGCTACTCCTCTGTGCTTGTCCTGTTCTCACATCCACCTGAGGAGACTGTGGCTTGCGTCTGCCTCCTCTCACACAGACGTGGATAATGTGCAGAGGTTGTGGCTACTGACACATGATTGTATTTCTTGTATTTTGTTATTCCTCATAATGCCTTGTTATCTAGTTTGGTGGGAAATATCATTTTTAGTGTGTTATTTTTTTCTCTCATTCCCCTCTATTTTATGTGGGATTTTTTGATTTGGCCACCCTTGTGCCAATTTCCCAGAATTTATGTTTTATTCTTCAAAGCCAGTTTTGTTTGTTATACAATTGTAATTAAAAAATCATTTACTGTTAGCTTTTTTGAAGAGATCACTCAGCATCTTTGATCAGCTACTTTGCAGTCTTCTTTGTTTTCCTGCCTTTGGTACTACTCTGATGATTTCTTTTTAAATTCATGATGCTTCTTAAAACTGGGGATTTATTTTTAAATGAATTTTGGGAAATTTTCACCATAAACATGTTGCTTCTTCCCCCGTCCCCTCTTCTTCTCTACATACCCAGCTACAAGTTATTACGACTTCTCCTTTGGCCATCACTTTCTCCTAACCTCTCTTTCATAAATTTAACTCATTCTCTCTGAACTGTATTCCAAATATTTTCATATCATCATCCAGTTTATTATTTTTCTCTTCAGCTGTGCCTTAGCATTTAGCACATGGACTAAATTTTAAAATTTTAGTGATTATTTACTTTAAAATATTTTCATAATTTCTGCTTATCTCTTATTTCTTCACATCTGCAATGTTTCCCATTATTTTTAAACACTTCAAGCATAACTATTTTGTAAACCACTTCTTATATGTATATAGTGTCTGTACCCTAGCTAAAAGCTGCCTCTTTCTGTAGTTTCTTTTTTTTTTTTGCCTTTGTTACATTTAATGGAAGCATATTACAATGTTACTGTTGACCATAGACTCCAGTTTGCTTTGATTATGTTTTTTTTCCCAAATACCATCCCTTTTTCAACACTTTGCATGGTTGACATTCATTTGTTCTCCCACATGCGAGAACATTTTTATATTTGTGCATTTAGTAACAGTCATTGGTCACTCCAGAACCATAGTTCTGTAGTTTCTTTTGACTGCCAGGTGAAGTTCTATGATTGTGGGTTGGGCATACTTCTAAAGAAACCCTGTTTCAGCATGGCATTTCCATTTTAATTTCAGATGAAGATATATTTTAACATTTTTGTTTGCTTTTGCATGTAAGGTTTTTATTGGGGTGGTGCTTACTGCCCATTGAGGACTTGCTTTGCTGTCTTGAGAGCTCAGCAATGCTTTTCAAAATGTGTTCACTCCAAATAATCCAGTATTGGGCTGTTTTCCAGTGGAGGGCATTTTGGAGTATCTGCTTCTCTTAAATTGCATTTAAATTGTAAGTAGTACTCTTTGTAATTGTATTTTGTATTAGCCTAACTTAAAAATCTAAATTAAAGTCCCTGTCAAATATTTGTGGGGCTACTTTCTATTTTAAAATTAATTTTAATTTATTTCAAGTGAGATATATAAAAATAAGAAATAATTAACTTCTCCAAACTGATAACAACAAAAAATAAAATAATAAAATAAAAAATAAAAAATAAATTAACAATAACTTGTTCCTAGTTATTTCTCAAGTTCTACTTCCCAGAGGCAAAGTCTTTAAACTTTAAGCTCTTGAATTCATTGTTGAGCTCTACATTTAAAAATAATATTTGCATTATTATTTCATGATTTTTAATTTTAAAGATTTAATTTTACCTCTTATGGTGAATAGTAAGGACTTGGTGCTCACCACCAACCTCATTTTCATGCAACAATCATTTAAAAATGATTATATCAGAATTTTGGTTAAATCTATGTTCTATATTTACAATAAAATGAATTTGTAACTATTGTTCTCAGTTACCCAGATTTGCATAAGTATGTTTGTGTTTCTGACACTTTAAATATTTTCTTTGAATCACTGGTATTCTAAAATGCATATTAAAGCATATTAATTAAATTAATTAGCATAGTAAACACTAGGATTTTTTGAGGGAGTTTTTAAAACAATGAAGCCTCCTGAAGTCAAGGTACAATAGATAGAAGGATGTGGCTTCAAGTTTAAGTTTTGCAGGTGAAATAGTCGATGGGGAAGCTGTTGATGCTGAACAAAACTGGCAGAGAAAGGAGACGTCAGTTCTGGTAAATTCTTACCATTTGGGTGGAAAAGAACTGGATTTCCTGGGCCAAAGTTAATCCATTAGATTATTATTAGCATGAATGAAAACAGAAAGGGAATGATACAGTGTTTTACTTTAGCATTATATATCTTTAATAAAGGGCTGACGGTCTAACAAATCCGTGACATGGCTACCTCACATGGGGAGATAATATGCACAGATATACATAGAAAGACATAGTCATAGAGATAATTAAAAATGTCATCATTTGTTTTTAAAATTATTGAGAGTCAATAGAGATTTCAGGGAAAAGTTAGAAAATAGCTGAAAAGTGAGGAAATCCTTCCTAATGGTAATAACATATAGTGATTAAAATCAAACAAAACTTTTTTGTTTTTTTCTGGTGTGTGTGTGTGTGTGTGTGCGCACCTGTGCATGCTTTCCCAAACAGCTTGGATTATGTTGGGGGCAAGGCATCTCCCTCTCCCCAGGATGGAATCGAGTGTGGTTGTGGGGGGAATAGGGAAAGCTGAATTGCTCTAGATGATGAAGTTAGAAGAGTTCAAACTGCTAGAGGAGGGTTGGGGATCTGGGAGAGAGAGGAGGGAAGGACACAGAGTTAGGTTCAGCCTGGGAGAAACAGGCAAGTGACAGCCCACAAAGGCAGAGAAGGACAAAAAGGATTTGGGAGGAAAACCATCTGAAAGGGGGTTTACTGAGGGTGTGCAATGCACATCTGACTTTCATCAGGCACAATCTATTTTAGAACATCAACATTTCTTATTAATTGGTTTTGCGTATGTGTGTGAAAAATAAATCTTTGGGAGAAACTGAATTAGGAAATATGTTTATATCTAAGTCAGTGATTGGAAATAGTGTAGTTTTTGTCTCTCAACCACCTGCCCCTCTGGGGGAGGCCCCTGGAGCCCTGCTGGCGTTGACCACCGCCCACCAGGCGTTACCTGGGGAAGCCCATCGTCCACTAGTGGGCACATCCTGTTTCTGTCCCGTCCTCCCTCATTCCCTCCCTTTTTCTCCTTCCCCTTTTATCCCTCCCTGTCACTGCTGCCACCTCCACCACTGGCCTTATCCCTGATTCCTGAGTCCCATCACACCTTACCTCTCAATTTCCCACCCCAGTTTTTCCACCTCTCCCTGACAGCCTTCTCACCTCTGCCCCCACAAGTCCCCTTGACCTGTACCTCTTCTCCTGTTTTCCTTCTCTTCCAATTCCCCATGCCACGGGCTCTTCCATCTCTGCCACAGGTGGCTTCTGTCCCACTCCACCCTGACTCCCTCCATTTTCCCCTTTTCTCACCCTCGACCCTGGGCTTTTCTTTGTCACCTGAGCCCCTGGACCTGCCACCCGTTCCCTCTCCTTGTGTTCACCCTCTCACCTCCCACCTCTCTGTCAGCATAGTGCTTTCGGGTCCAACAGCCAGAGAGCAAGGGGCTTTCTTCCACCCCAGCAACCTGCCCTCACCTCCCGTCCAACAGGAATCTCCCGCTGACTCCAACCTAAAGTCCACCGAGCTGGTGGGAGCTCACGGGGAGGCAGACGGAGCAGCCTGTGGCAGTGGGAGCCCCGTAAGCTCCTCCTTGTAAGGAAGAAATATAAAAGACCACATTCCTTTCACTTTTCAAAGAGTACACAATTTTAATTCCACCTTAGAACGCATCCACCCAGAGATAGGGCTGAGGGAACCCCAAGACCAAGGGAAGACCATGCGTGACCAGGCCAGAGATTTTCCTGACACCCTTTGTTCCACGATCCCCCCAGGCCTGGAATGCAGCACCCAGGTCCTGCTAATCAGAAAAGAGTTAACATCCTTAGGCGGACTCTTCATTGGATCCAGAAGAGGAGAAACATCAAAGGGCAGGAGGGGCCCCTGGATGCAGCCAAAGGAAGATGAGACCCTGGGGTAAGCCCAGGCCCCTAGGAAATGGATCCTAACATCCTGGGCTCCCCGGTTCCACCCTCCTCCACATGGAAAATAAAGGCGGAGGCACAGGGTGTTCCCATCAGAGATGGGACATCCGGCAACCACACAAATGCTCCTGAAAATGAGGACGATCTAAGGACACCTCGAGCTGCCTGCTGTATTTCCCTACCGCTCCCTACCCACCCATCCCCACCCAGAGAGCTGCTGCCAAGAGCCATTAGTTTTCACCTTGAGGTGAAAAACCTGAGTCCTCAGGTTTTTCTGTCCTTTGCACAGGCAGATCGGTGCCTGTGGAAGGTGCAACACTGAACGCGGCCTCCTTCCCTGTAAGGAGAACAATAACAGCTTGTTTGAAATCACTGACTTTTGTGGTAATTTGTGATTCATCAAATAACTAATGCATGAGACATCCAAACACTGAAAAACACAAGGAACCAACACCCCAATCGCTCTCCATCCCACAACTCCCCTTCCTTTTTTGTTAATAAAGTCAGAGAATTTCCTACAATTTATAATTGATAAATGTCATTTTTTAAGTGGATAAGGAGTCAATTTTCAGGCATTTCCTCCAGTTGCATCCATGGTGAATTATATTTAGCAGCAATTTCTTAAAGTTTTCACAGGTTATCAATACTTGTATGCAGTCTCTGAAATCCTTTGTTTTCTTCTTTTGGTTCAATTTTATTTTTTCAAATTGCTCCTTGCAGTATTTTGACCTCTTTTTTTTTTAATTAAAGGGCAGTTGGACAAAGTGCTAAAGGGGTCTTGTTCCTGGGGACTTAGGAGAGACACATTTTCAATGGTCCTCACTAATCCCGGCCTTTAGATGTAATGTTATGTGCATTCCATAAAATGACAGTATGCTGAGGATAAGCAAACACACATACACACGAGTGATAAAATTCAATCAAAAATCAAAACCAAGTCAAACAAAAACAAATATTCTTCTATCCCTTTCTAAACACTTTAGGCTCTTTCTTTTAAAAAAGATAATAAAATGTTCTCATGCTCCTGGATCTAGCTACTTATTAGCAAACTTATACATTTTTACACTAAGTAACCAGCATTGTCCTGTTACTTGGCACAGAAATGATTCATGACATGAAAATTTCCTTTTATTCAAAGCTTTTATTTGGCTTTTCTCAACATGGATTTAACTGTGTTTTAATAATTTTGGACATTCTAATAAAACACACAAAATGAATGAGTCTAGAAACAGGAATGCATTTATGGAAGTTAAATTCATGAAAGACCATTTCATACTCTCAAAATACTTACTATTATCTAATAATCTGGCTTAATAATAATAGAAGGAAGGTTGTATGGCTCCAACAATGGTGTATCAAGTTCTTGCTTTCCTACACTAACCCGGTGATGTATAATCTATTAACACAGTGTATGGATGTTGATATTTATAGAATTTTTGTTGAAAAAAGAAAAAAAAATTCTTGGCAAATTTCCATGACTGGGAATATTATGAGATATAACACCTATAATTATATGGAAAATAGAGATTTTTCCCCACGTAATTGAGATTATGTATCAATTGACTCCAAATCTGATCAATGAGTCTTTTAAAAGCAGAGAATTGGCTCCCAGTGGGGGCAGAAGATGATGTCAGAGACATGGAAGGGTGACAAGGACTCAATAGGCCATTGCTGGTTTGAAAATACAGGAGACTATTTGTTAAGGTCTGCGGGCAATCTACAGAAACATGACACAGCCCCCAGGTGACAGCCAGCAAGATAAAAGGGTCCTCACATCTACAGTAGCAAAGAACTGGATCTGGAACCAATTTGAATGAGTTTGGAAGTGGATTCTTCCCCACAGCTCCCAGCTAGGAGCCCAGCTTTAACAATATTTTGATTTTTGAATTGTGAGACCCTAAACATAAACCCCAATCAAGCCTGTCAAATTTCTGACTAACAGAATTGTGAGCTAATAAGTGGGAATTGTTTAAGCTCCTACATTTTTTTTTTAATGCAGCAAGGGAAAACTAATACAGATACCTGGAATGATTTCTATATCCAGATATAATCTGAATTATGTATGTGGATTGAGTAAAAACTGCACTCGGCTGAAATGAATTTTTTACCAGGAAAAATGGAATTGTTAGGAAATAAATCTCTTGAAAATAATAATTTAAGAATTAAATGTTAGAAATTAATAAATTTAGAATCTAATTGTCTAGGGCTGTGGAATGGGTGAAATAATTTAATTATTAACACCTTAAATATATTCTTTAAATGCTTAAATCCTTATTTTAAGAGTCAAAGGTTGACATAAGAAATTTGCTCACAGTAAGATAAGATAGTGAGAGAAAGGAAGGTACAATGACCTTAGAATAATTATTGATAGATTATAAAGAGATGTCTAGTTGGAAGCAGGGACTTTTCTGAAACAGTTTCATACAAAGAAGAATGTGATTTCTCCTCTGAATTCAGGAAAGTAGCTGTCATCATGGTCCAACTACCACATTCAGTTCAGCATAATTAATTGGGGTTATAGAAATTAGAAAAAAGAAATAAGTTCTCACACATCACACACCTGGAGATTTGTTCTAAGTCAGCAGGTTATGAACTTGAATTCTAGGCCAGGATTCCCATATTTTTTTCAGGAAAAATTGAATAACAATGATGGGATGAATATAGGTAAGAGATTTACTCAATAAGTCGCTACAAAAAGAAACGTATAATGTGGGCCTGTACAAAGGAATAAAGTAATAAACCTCGTTAAGAACGATAATCAGGTCATGGGGTGTTGTTATGCTGCTATCACAAATACCAGAAGACAGTCTTGGCTCAAACAACAGGAATTTATTGGTGCACAGTTTCAGAAGCTAGAAGGTTCACTTCCTCCCAGGGCCAGAAGCTTTGGGACTGGTCGGCTGTCCTTGGGTTCCATGGCTTTCCTGTTACATGGCAGTGTCCTCTCCTTCCTCTTCCTGATTCTCTTGACTTCTGTCTTCTGGCTCCTCCCAGTAGCTTTCTCACTCTCTGTCTGAATCTCTTCTGCTTTTAAAGGACTGCAGTAATTTGGATTAAAGCCCAACATCATTCTGCCACAGAGAGGTAGGGGAGAGAGATGCTGTCATTCAGATCCCATCACACGAACACAGCACCTGGGAATGAACCTGAGTGAATTTGACTGAGAAGATGACACACAGCTACTCCTCTTTGGAAGGGCAGTGGAGAAGGCTGGGTCTGTTAGGGAATTACCCAATTCATCTTCAGATTGAACTCTAAAAATGAAAGCATTGGTGAATGGGGAATCTGATCTGCTAAGGTATAAATTTACTTGTATAGAAAGAACAAGAGGGAAATAAGGCAGGTTGAACAAACAGTCTGACTCCTGCCTGCTGCTTGCATTCTCTCGAAACAATTATGTATTTATAGTATCTATTCAGTTTCTACTCTCTGAAAGTCTTATTGTTTTTTCTATTTTTTAAAGCACATATTAAGCTATCAGGAATAGAAAATATGGTGAAATTTATTTATTTAGAAGTAAGTAAATATGTATTATCTTAGTGCAGGAAAAGATTTAATGTTATTTAATTGCATTTTAAATGTGGCATTCACGTGTCATAAGAAAAAACAGTTAAGCATAATCAATCTGCTTAAGTTTAATTCTAATACATGAATTTGGTTCTGTGCTTTCCCTATATTTCTACTTTACAATGAAATAAAAATGATTTCTAATATACTCTATTTGTGGTATTATATTTCCTATCCTTATGTATACATTGAGCAAAAAATACGTTTCTAGTATTTTACCAACAAGACTGCATTTTACTTCTTTACCATTCTATTTGTCTATCTGCATTCAGCCACATATGTGTGTGTGTGTGTGTGTGTGTGTGTGTGTGTCAAGTGAAAACTGTGTGCACAAAAATTTTACATATATTATAGAGAAAACTAGTATTTCCATTAATATTATGTGCTAAATAAGGGGACAGAAAATTATACAGATAATAACAATATGGAAATAAAATTGAAAAAAGAGTATGGCTTCACTCTTTACATGAGAACATGTGTGTTTGGAGGTGAGTATTAATATTAAATAGGTTATAAAATATAATATCCTTGAAATAGTCAGAAAGAATGTAGAAATACATAATACACAAAAATGAGTGTAAATACTAAAATTAGGAATATTCACACATGTTTTTAAGGGTGAGGACGGCTTTGTGTGCTTTTCGTGCCTTTTTGTGACTGACGCATGGGCCTTGTATCTTAGGCCATCATCCAGCAAACTGTGGCCCACCAATTTGTTAGCTTGCAAATAGGGTAAAATCTCAGACCTTTAGAGTTCTTGAGACAGATGCTTTGATTTATTCTGGATATATGATGAAACAGATGTTAACTCAAATTGGAGGCTTCCTAACTACCTGCAAATGTCACTTCTTTTGCAACAAACTTTCCATCTTGTATGCCTCATTTGATTTATAATGATAATGATGATGAACCCGGTTTACATTTTTTAAGGTTTACTATGCTTTATAAATGTATTTGATTCATTAACAAAATTAATACTAGAACCGTATCAGTTACAAATTATCTCAGTTTTAAAAATAAAAAAACTGACCACTCAATAGTGAGTTTTTCAAGGTCACATAACTAGGAAAGTTAGATCAGGGAATAACATCCAGGTAACTCAGTAGAACTTTGTCTTCAATATATGCACTAATCCACACATAAGCTCTTTATTCCTTCCCAGAGTGTTTCCCTTTCAATAGGTCAATACCTTAAGCATTTCTCCTTGCCTCTAGGTCATCATCATATATTAAGTTTGGAAATATGCAACCCAAGAAAGTCATCAGCTAGGAGGTGCTATTAGGTAATCCATACTAACTTGTTAAACTTTAGAGGACAGAGACAGGGTCTTATTCTTTACAGTAGGAACCACAACAATAGCAAAAACAAAACCCAACATATATTGGTTTTTCAATTAATGGCTAAATGTGTAGCTATGGGAAAAAGAAAGGATGAAAGCAAGGAACATTAGAAGGAAGAAAAGAAGTTCAGAGTTATTCACAGACAGCAGTTATGGGAAAACTGCAAAGTAAAGTCCAAGTTTAAAAAATACTGTTTTCTTTATGAAAGTATTCAAAGCTTTTCAAAAGAATGGGAAATAGAGGCTCGAGTACTTTGCTGCATAATTGATGTGTATTAATACTTAGGAATGCAAATTAAATAACAGAAGTCCAGTTTTGAATAATGTGCCTTGGTAAAATATATTTTAATAGTATAAATATATATTTTAATATTATAAACATATTTTAATAATTTTAATATTTTAATTTTTAAGATAGATTTTTTAGGAACTAATATATAACCATGTACAATATCATACACTGTATAGTGATGATTAAAAGAAGTAGTAGGATGGTTAATTTAGAGAGAATAATTTTTCTAAAGCATCAGTCTTTCTTTATCATACTTGACTGATTTGGTCCATCAAAGATATCTTTGCAAAAAGGATTGTTAATCAACATAGATACAATACAGTCCAGTACTATAAATTAATCAAACTTTAATGTTGGGCAATCATTTTCTGTATAGTGGTATAGAAAGTTCCAACATTTTTTTAGGTATCAATACATTTAGAAAATTTTTCAACCATTTACCATTTAGCAATAATGAATTTCTGAACCCAAACAAGCATAAGAGGGGATGGTAATTGCAAATATTTAGGTCATGGATGAGACACACAAAAAACAGAAAGAAATCACAGAAACAAGGAGGAAGCCCCTGGACCCAGAAGCAGGAAGCAAAGAAACCCGGGAGAGAAGGGAGAGACCAGCAGACGTCACCGTGTGCCTGGCCATGGGACAGGAAAGCTGAGGATCGCAGGTAGCTGGTCTTCAGGGAGAAAGCATCACCTGTTGATTCCTTGACTTGGATATTTTCACAGCCTCAGAACTGTAAATGTGTAAGTTAATAAATCCCCATTGTAAAAACCAACCCATTTCTGGTATATTGCATTTTATCAAGTTTAGCAAACTTAAACAACTATTCTGACAACATTTTAATTCATTCAGATTTGTAGCTCCTGATTTGGGGAAGGATAAGACCATTTCCTGACTATTTGTGTACCTTTGCTCTTCCTTATAAATTTGGAACCATCTTGGCAAATTAAAAAAAGCAAAATCCTATTGAGATTTTCAAGTAAATTTCATTAATTCTATGTGTCAATTTGGAGAGACCTGTCATTTTGTCATATTGAATCTTTTAATCTATGAATACTGTATTCCCTCCATTTATTTATACATGCCTTAATGCCTTTCAAGAAAGATTTATAATTCATTATTGTGCCGGTTTGAATGTATTGTGTCCCCCAAATGCCATTATTTTGTGGTCTTGTGGGGCAGACGTTTTTGGTGCTGGTTAGATTTGCTTGGAATGTGCCCCACCCAGCTGTGGGTGATGATTTTGATGGAATGTTCCCATGGAGGCATGGCCCCACCCATTCGGGGTGGGCCTTGATCAGTGGAGCCATATAAATGAACTGACTCAGAGAGAGGGAATGGAGTGCAGCTGTGAGTGATGTTTTGAAGAGGAGCAAGCTTGCTAGAGAGGAACATCCTGGGAGAAAGCCATTTTGAGGCCAGAGCTTTGGAGCAGACGCCAGCTGCCTTCCTAGCTAGCAGAGGTTTTCTGGAGGCCATTGGCCATCCTCTGGTGAAGGTACCTGATTGCTGAGGTGTTACCTTGGATGCTTTGTGGCCTTAAGACTGTAACTGTGTAGCGAAATAAACCCCCATTTTATAAAAGCCTATCCATCTCTGGTGTTTTGCATTCTGCAGCATTAGCAAACTAGAACAATTATGAAATGACATTTAGTTCTCTTTTAACATTTTACCATATGTCTTATTATCACCCCTATGTTCTTTAAATGGAATTCTCCAAAGATTTATTAATAATGCAGGCAAATAAAATTATATTTGTATTTTGAATTTATAAGCTAAAAACATGTTAAACTTATTGTTAATTACAATTTCTCCATAAAATCTTACTGAGTATTTCTACAAATATAATATCATATGCGAATAAGGCCATTTTTATTTTTTGCTTTATTATTCTCTCTCTGTCTCTCTTTCTCTGTCCTTTCATATTTCACTGGCTATATTCTTCAGGAAAATATTTACAAGGAGGGGTAACAGGAGGCCACCTTGACTGTCTCTGTAAAATAAATCTTTGAATGTTTCATAATTTTATCATGATATGTTTGGCAGGATTTTGGTATGCATTATCATGTTCTTGTTTGCTTAATAATTTTTATTATGAATTATTTTTTACTTGTAACCAATTTTTCCTTCATTTATTATACTGATTTATTATACTGATTAGTTTTCTATTTTACTATATTGATTTCAAGTGTTACACTAATGAATTCTTGAATATTAAATTAATGTTGAACTTTGTAACACAATTTGAATATGACATTTTATCTTTTTCATTACGTGGCTTAAGTTATTTTCCTAATATTTCCTTTAGGTTTATTATGCATATATATGACTTAGTTTGAACTTTAATTTACTTTCAGTTATTGATCTTCTCTCACTTTGGAATACTAGCCTTTAACTTCCTAAAATTAGTCTTAGAGAGTTCCCTCTTTGTTCTCTGAAAAAGTTAGTATATAAGTTGACAATTATGCATTCCTTGAACTTTCAGTTAATGTTAATGATTACAAAATCTTTTTTTTTCACATGAAGATTTTGATTATTAATTCATTTGGGATTTTTTGTTTTTTTTTATTTTTTTATTAGAAAAATTGTGGGTTTACAGACAATCATGCCTAAAATACAGGATTCCCATATACCACCCAACCAGCAACACTTCTATTCATGTGGAAAATTTGTTACAATTGATGATAATACTTTTTTTGTAATTGTACTTTTTTTAATAGTAGTTACATTTATTACAATTGATGAAAAATTATTTAAGTAATACTATAGCTATTGTCCACAGTTTACATAGGATAGGAGTATCTTTCCTCATATTCCTGACTTATTGTTTTTTCATGCATGTACTTATTTTATTACTCATCTACCCACACTGGATAAAGGGAGTGTCAGTCACATGGTGTGTACAATCATCGGGTCACATGATAAAAGCTATATCATTATATAATCATTATCAAAGGTCAAGGTTACTGGAATACAGTGCAGCTATTTCAGGTGTTTCCTTCTGGCTGTTCCGATACACTAAAAACTAAAAACAAATATCTATATAATGAGCCAGAAGTCATAACCATGTGTTAATAATTTCTCAGTTACAACTCCTCTCTCTCATTTGATCTTTCTCTCAATCTTCAGGAATATCTAGGCAATGACCACTTTAGCTTCTTTGTGCTGGAAAGGGGTGTCAACCTTATGGGGTAGGGGAATGACACTGGTTGAGTTCTTGGAGAGACTGGTACCTCTGGGTTTCAGGGCATTTCTGGCATAAGGAACAATCTGAAGGTTTAAGATTCTGAAAAAATAAACTTACTAAGTAAAAACATTTATAGAGTCTTAGATAGAGCCAAGGGTATTCTTTAGAGTTTTTCCGGAATACTGTTGGTTGGGCTTGGCATACTGTGGCAATTTGCAATATCTGGCTAAAGTTTGCATAACAATAACTTCCAGAATGACCTCTCCACTCTACTTGAAGTCTCGTAGCCACTGAAACTTTATTTTGTTTCATTTCTTTTCCCCCTGTTGGTCAAGAAGGTGTTCTCAATCCTATGATGCCAGGGCCAGGCTCATTCCCGGGAGTCGTGTCCCACACTGCCAGGGAGGCTTACACCCCTGGGAGTCATGTCCCACATAGGGTGCAGGGTAGTGAGTTTATTTGCAGAGTTGGTTTAGAGAGAGAAGACACATCTAAGCAACAAAAGAGATTCTCTGGGGGTGATTCTTAGGCATAAGTAGGCTTAGCTTTGCCATTGCAGAAATAAATTTCATAAGAGCAAGCCCCAAGACTGAGGGCTTGGCTTATTAAATTGGGAGGCCCTAATGTTTGAGAGAATATCAGGGATTCCCCTGGTGGAGAAGTTTAATAGTTCCACATTTTTCCCTAGTCACTCAAGGGGACTTTGCAAATACTTTTTAATTTTCTGCCCCAGATACTCAGGAATCTATCAGAGTTTTCCATTAACCTGTGCAGAGTAACAAGATCTCATTCTCTATTCTAGGTCCCATGTAATTAGGTTGTTTAAACACACTGAACAGAGAGGTTACATTAGATAGTAGATAGTGTACTACAGAAAATTTTAATTTTTGACAAAATTAACATCTCTTCCTTTGGTCTCACACCGAAGTTGGAGCTTTAAAATATAGACAATATCATCCTATACCATGTATTCTGATTTACCTTGCTCCTAACCAGATCCACTTCATTCATACCTCCAATTGAAGTCAGATCTTTTTTATCTCATTTGTTTTTAATGATTGAAAAAATATCTGTATGAAATTTGACAGTTTATACTTTTCAAGCATGTTGCATATTTTATCAACATTTTGGAATATGCACTCAAGAAGTTATATAAAATATTTTCATTATTTCTTATTATTTTTGCTATATATCCTTTTTATCCTTTTATTGCTAACATAGATTTTTTCTTTTCGAGCTCTTTGTTCGTAATTTATTTTATGTTTTTAATCTTGGTAAACATTTCTCAACTTTATCAGAATCCACAAATGGCTTTGTCAATTGCCTCTGTCATATCTTTGTTTTCTATTTCAGATACAACACTGCAACATCAGAACAAGTATATATAGCAGTGATTTACCCCAATGATTTCCCCCAATGATTTTCCAAGGGAACCCTATAGCCAGTTACTTAAGTAACTGCATACTCAGGAACAGGAATATTTCAAAATTTTTGAGTTCAGTTAGAAGAGATTCTGAGGTAACACTGATTCCAAGGGATCCAAACACAATCACAACCCATTTGGAAAGTGATGGTGTATGGAGGCCAGTGGATATACGGAATATTGACCCAAGTCTGTGTCATGATGTGTTTAATATGTATGTGGGCTAAACCTTTCATCATTTGCCTACATCCTGAGTTTATAACCAAAATGGGCATAATTAACAACTGGTTGAACATCACATTATTTTACTGACTGTTGAGCAAGAGCCAAAACGGTGAGAAAAGTCAAGTGGAAGCTAATTAAATGCCCTCCTTTGTCTGATAGTACATGAAAGCTCACCACATTCTTGGTAGAACTGGAGAAATTAATTCTGCCCTCAAACACTTAAAGGATGCAAGTATTGTACTTCCCATCAAATTTGCACTTAATTCAATGGTCTAATCCCTTTACAAATTAGCTGGATTATGAAGGAAAGCAGTGTACTAACACTTAACCAAGGGGCTGCCTTAACTGCTATGGTGACTCTCCTATTGTCTGCTCCAATATAGGCAAAAGAGACCTGGATTATCCGAACATCCCACAAAATATCACATCATTCCACTGTATCGGTGGCATGATGTTAATTGTACCTACTGAACAGGATGTGGCAGATAAATTGCATGTCCTGAAGAGACAAATGCATTTCATAAGATGAAAAAATCATAGGAAAATTTTAGAACCCTGCCATGTCTTTGAAGTTTTTAAGCATCCAGTGTTCTGTGAAATTCCAGGATGCCACTTCCAACATAAAGAACTAGTTATTTCATCTTACTACTCCTTCCACTAAGAAAAAGGGATAGGACTTTTGTCTATTCATATTTTGCAAGCAACTTGATAATACTCCTCAAACACAGTGCCATTTAAGCAGCCCAGATTGAGAGAGAGAGAGAGAGAGAGAGAGAGAGAGAGAGAGAGAGAGAGAGAGAGAGAGAGTTTTCTGTTAGCTTCATGCAGGGGTACATATTCGTCTGCCATTTGGGACATATGGGACAGAAGATTCCATGGTGCCAGATGTATCTGAGGTAGATAAAGTCACTGTGCAGCAGCATTGGCAAGATCCAGTAGGAGAGTGGTAGAACAGATCCATACAGTTCTAGAACAAGGCCATGCCATAAACAGCAGATATGTATTCTCCACTCAATAAACAGCTAACATCACCTTGGAACCAAGAATCAACCTTACTAGAAGGCATTATAGAATGGGTAGTCAAGTGATTCAATGGTCCTACCATATACTGTGTAACCTAGAAGCTGTCAGCTTACTAGAACATTAGAAGAATTTCTAAATGTGCCCTGAGGTGTCAGTTTAGGGATGACTTTCTGCAGGATTGGGGTGTGGTCCTTAAAAATGTGGTGTAGGCTTTGAACCAATGACCAAGTTGCCTTCACTGGTAGAATTAATGAGTTTGGGATCAAAAGGACAGAAGGAATGGAAGTTCCACAAGGAATTTATGCTTCTTAATCCTGAAATGATAGGTTTTGGTGGGCTAGAAGTCCTGGTTCCTAACCAGGGTTGGGGGAAACATCTAGGAAATAAAATAAGATTTTAACTAAGTCTGAAGTTGTGACTGCAAACTGGTCATTTGGAGGTTCTCTTGCTTGCAGATTAGAAGGCCAAGAAAATATTGAAGACATTGGCAGATGTAATTGACCCTGATTGAGATAATGGGGTCCAATCTTTTGGGGGTGAGGAACGAGTATATCTGCAATTCAGGGGATTTATATGGCATATTTTGGTGTTCCCAAGCCCAGTTACAATCAAGAATTCACAAGTGGGACAACCACAGCCTTCAAAGTACACAGTATTCATAAACTCAGGTACCTCAGGGACTAAGGTCTGTTTAACCCTACTGTAGAAGCACCCTAGATCAGCAGAAATGCTAGTTTAAGATGAGGGCCACCAATAATGGTGGTAAGGGAGGGAGATTATCAATACTCCTTGAACCTGCAGTACCAAATGTGGCATCAGCTACTGTATCGTCCCACAAATCCTGCCACTGTCCTTTGTTTAAAAGCAACTGTGACCAGATATCACCTTGAAACTGCAGTGACAGGATGGCATGAACTGAAGTGTATGTTATTTTGAGCAGTGCAGACATGAATTGTAGGAGTCACTGTCACTTCCCACCCATATTCCCTTGGGAAAAGCCATTGTGTGGGTCCACTGATTCAATTTCTAGCTGCGAGCATTTGCCCGTATTTTCCCTGAGGAATTTCTCTACCAACTGAAACTGCTCTGCCTGGAGATTTACATCCATGAGGATGACTAGTGAGAATTAAGTATAAGTACCCCATCTCCTTGCCCCTCAGGTGAAATAGCTCTGAGGTACATGTTCTCCAGAAGGGCTCAAATATTTATCCACAATTAAAACATGCTTGACAACAGAGTTTGTGTGTTTTTGTAGCTGTTGCTATTCACTGATACAGTCCAAGTGCCTAGAACAGTACCTGGCACATAGTAGTAGCTCAATCAATATATGTGCTGGCACATAGTAGAAGGAAGCATCTGGTTCATTAAATGAATGAATCAATGAATTTTCTGCAAACTGATATATAAATCACAAAAGAGTACAAAGATCTGAAGACATATGTCTTGTGGACTATATTAAAAAGACTATTTTTTGTTATTTGGGGGTGAGTAGGATAATAATGGTATTGGTTTATAAACGAATCACAGCAACTTTATCAGTAAATACTATGGCGGGGAAAATTTACATGGAGACACGAGTCACTAGAAATAACACAATCAAATTTACAGGTGATTATTAGTTGTAATTAAGAGAACCTGCCTACTGATTCTTGCTTATCTCAATATAGAATAGTGAAGAATAAGATTTAATGTTCTCCTATTGGTTACAGATATTCAGTTGCCTGAAGGCAAAGGGACAGAATTAAATGATTTAGAAAGGTCTCTTAACAGCTTTTTGACTAAAAACCTATCCAAATTCCAATTAAATTAAATTCTAGGAAAATTTCTAATTTCTAATAGAATTGATTTATTAGCAGTTTATTTTGTCTCTCCCAAGCTCATCTTTTATGACCTGTTGAAGACCAACACTGTCGCTTTACAATAGCCTATTGGTCACAGTATTTAGCCCTATTTTGTATGGGAGTGAATGACACAGAGCTGGCTAATACAATGCATGAAATGCCTTTTAAGTGCCCAAGATATATCTCATGTTTATTCTTTTTTTTTTTTTATCATCATTTTATTGAGATATATTCACATACCACGCAGTCATACAAAACAAATCGTACTTTTGATTGTTTACAGTACCATTACATAGTTGTACATTCATCACCTAAATCAATCCCTGACACCTTCATTAGCACACACACAAAAATAACAAGAATAATAATTAGAGTGAAAAAGAGCAATTGAAGTAAAAAAGAACGCTGGGTACCTTTGCCTGTTTGTTTCCTTCCCCTATTTTTCTACTCATCCATCCATAAACTAGACAAAGTGGAGTGTGGTCCTTATGGCTTTCCCAATCCCATTGTCACCCCTCATAAGCTACATTTTTATACAACTGTCTTCGAGATTCATGGGTTCTGGGTTGTAGTTTGATAGTTTCAGGTATCCACCACCAGCTACCCCAATTCTTTAGAACCTAAAAATGGTTGTCTAAAGTGTGCGTAAGAGTGCCCACCAGAGTGACCTCTCGGCTCATTTTGGAATCTCTCTGCCACTGAAGCTTATTTCATTTCCTTTCACATCCCCCTTTTGGTCAAGAAGATGTTCTCCGTCCCACGATGCCAGGTCTACATTCCTCCCCGGGAGTCATATTCTACGTTGCCAAGGAGATTCACTCCCCTGGGTGTCTGATCCCACGTAGGGGGTCATGTTTATTCTTAGATTAAAAAAGCAAGAATGGCTTAACAATGTAATAATTTCTAAAATTTTTAAAAATTTTCTCTTCTAAATTCATGTAACTTTTACTATCAAGTTTAAACTAAAAAAATCAATTTTGCATCACACAATCTGTATTTCTTTGGCATCCAATTTATTCCTTGTTTTATATTTCACCTACTTTGGTGTGGACATTATCTGTTATTTCAACAATGCACACTTTAGCATCCTGAGTCACCTCAAACTACTGACTTGTCACCATTTTGACCCAGAACTTGAAAAAATCCCAACAGGTGCTTATTAAAAGTTGTACTTGTGATTAGTACTTGGTATTAGCAAATTGTTTTATAAAGTGAAGCCCTGAAACTCTAATGAGACAGAAACTGTCTCCTGTTTCTCACCACCACCACCACCCACCACCATTTTGTTTTGTTTTATTTTTTTGTTATCTGAAATCACTTTTAAAAGTTTGCAGGATGTAACTTATTAAATGATAAACATAGAATTTCCAACAAACAAATGAAGTGATGATTTGCCTTCATAGTGTTTGCTAAATTGTTCCTTCCAAACAGCTTCTGACTTCCTTGCCTTATGCAAGACAAAAGAAAACAAAAACCAACC
The DNA here is from genome assembly GCF_015220235.1 of Choloepus didactylus. Classification (NCBI taxonomy): domain Eukaryota; kingdom Metazoa; phylum Chordata; class Mammalia; order Pilosa; family Megalonychidae; genus Choloepus; species Choloepus didactylus. Next base: position 119,451,646 of record NC_051316.1, read on the forward strand.
AAGAAAATAAGAGAGAAAGCCACAGAGACTTCACTCCACTTCTTACTTCCTACAGGTGCTAAAATGCAATTGTATAAAAAGTAGTGATAAATCTAGGTTTTTGAATAAGCCATGTACAAAGATATAAGTGGTAGCAAAAAAAAAAAAAAAAAAATGGTTGGGGGCAGAAGGGTATAGGAAAAGTATTTGTGCATTCTATTTAAGTGAAGTTGGTATCAAACAAAATATGAATGTTATATATTTAGGATCTTCAATTTTAATGGCATGGTAACCACAGGGAATGTAGATGAAAAATATATCCAGATTGAAATGAGAACACACTCAATAGTACAACAAAAGCAAATAAACATAAAAGTAGGCATTAGCAGAAGTGAAGGACAAAATGGTTTATGACTTATAAATGCTAAATAGCAAAATGGCAGAAGAAAGTCCTGTATTATCAGTAATGATTTAAATGTAAATTGATTAAACTCCCCTGTCAAATACTAAGATTGGTAGAAAGATAACAAAGCATGACCTAACTGTATGCTATCTGCAAGAGAGGTGACTTAAATTCAAAGATACAAGTAGATTAAGGGTGAAAGAATGGGAAAAATACACACCATACAATTAGTAGCCAAAGGAAAGGTGGGGTGGCTATACTAATATTGAATAAAATAGACTTTAAGTCAAAAACAGTTACAAGGGGCAATTCAACAGATAAAGGAGACAATTCAAAACAAATATATAACCATTATAAATATATATGTACCTAACATCACAGCCCCAAAATATATGAATAAAATACTGAAAGACTTAAAGGGATAAATTGATGGTTCTACATTAATAGTAGGAGATTTTTGCACACCACTCTCAGTAATGGATAGAACATCTAGTCAGAAGATCATTAAGGAAGTACAGGACTTGAATGAGACACTAAATCAACTAGAACCAACAGACATACATAGAACACTGCAACCAACACAAACAGCAACCATATTCTTCTTCAGAGCATGTGGATCAGGATAGACCATAGGTTGGGTCACAAGACAAGTCTCAATAAATCCAAAAATATTGAAATCATACAATGTGTCTTCTCTGACCCCAATGGAATAACAGTAGCAAAGGGAGAAATGGAAAAAAAGTTGGTTCTTTGGAAAGGTCAATAAAATTGGCAAACCTTCAACTAGACTGACAAACAAAGAAAGAGGATACAAATAACAAAATTCAGAAATGAAAAGGGGGCATTATTACTGACCCTGCTGTAATAAGAGAATACTATGAAAAACTAAATGATAATAAATTAGATAACTCAGAAAAAATGGACAAAACACACAAACTACCTCCATTGACTCAAGAAGAAATAGAAGATCTCAACCAACCAATTAGTGGCAAAGAGATTGGATCAGTAATCAAAAGCCTCCCAACAAAGAAAAGCGGAGGTCCAGATGGCTTCACAGGGGAATTCTACCAAACTTTCTAAGAAGACTAAACTCCGATTCTGCTCAAACTTTTCCAGAAAATTGAAGAGGAAGCAACACTTCCTAACTCATTCTATGAGGCCAAATCACTCTCATACCAAAGTTGGATAAAGTTACCACAATAAAATAAAATTACAGACCAATATCTCTTATGAATATATTTGCAAAAACCCTCAACAAAATATTAGCAAACAGAAACGAGCAGCACATCAAGAGAATTACATCATGATCAAGGTGGATTTACCCCTAGTATGCAATGGTAGTCTAACATAAGAAAATCAATTAATGCAATATACCACATTAACAGAATGAAGGGGGAAAAAAACCTCATGATCATCTAAATTGATGCAGAAAGACCATTTGACAAAATCTTGATAAAAAAACTTAGAACACCAGGAACAGAAGGAAATTTTCTCAAATGATAAAAAACATGTATGAAAAGCCCACGGCTAATGTCTTACTTAATTGCAAAAGACTAAAACTTTCCCTCTAAGATCAAGAACAAGACAAGGATGCCCACTGTTATTCAACAGCATCCTGGAAGTTCTTTACAGAGCAATTAGGCTAGCAAAAGAAATAAAAAGCATGTAAATTGAAAAGGAAGGAGTAAATCTTTCCTTATTTGCAGATATGATCCTTTATACAGAAAATCCTGAAAAGCCCACCACGAATGTCCTAGAGCTAATAAATGAATTTAGCAAATTGGTGGGGTACATGAACAATTCCAAAAAATCAGCCGTATTTCTATACACAAGCAATGAACAGTCAGAATAAGAAATCAAGAAAAAAATTCCATTCACAATAGCAACTGAAAGAATCAAATATCAAGGAATTAATCTAACCAAGGATGTAAATGACTTGCACACAGAAAACTACAAAACATTGCTAAAAGAAGGAAAGAAGACCTAAATAAATGGAAGGACATTTCATGTTCATGGATTGTAAGACTAAACATCATTAAAATGTCAATCCTAACAAAAACAATTTGTAGATTCAATGCAATCCCAACCTAAATTCCAACAACCTTCTCTGCAGAATGGAAAAGCCAATCATCACATTTATGTGGAAGGGTAAGGGGTCCTGAATAGGTAAAGCCATCTTGAAAAAGAAGAATAAAGCTGGAGGAGTCACACTTCCTGATCATGTAACTTATTACAAAGCCACAGTAATCAAATCAGCATGGTACTTGCACAAGGACAGATCTATAGAGAAATGGAACAGAATTGACCACTTGGAAATCAGTCTACAAATTTATGGCTAACTGATTTTTGACAAGGTGGCAAAGACCACTCAACTGGGAAAGAACAGTCTCTTCAACAAATGGTGCTGGGAAAGTTAGCTCTTCATTTGCAAAGAAAAAAAAAAAAAAGGAGAACCCATACCTCAGGCCATATACAAATATCAACTCAAAATGGATCAAAGACCTTAATATAAAAGCTAGAACTATCACCCTTCTAGAAGAAAAGTAGAGAAACATATTTAGGACTTTGTGTTAGGCAATGGTTTCTCAGACTTTGCATCCAAAGCACAAGCAAAAAAGAAAAAATATACATACATGGGGCCTCATAAAAATTAAAAAATTTGTTCCTCAAAAGACCCTATCATGAAAATAAAACAACCACCTATATAATGGGAGAAAATATTTGGATATGTGTATCTGATAAAGGGTTAATATCCAGAATATATAAAGAAATCCTTCAACATAACAACAAAAAGACAAACAATCCAATTAAAGAAGTGGGCAAAAGACTTGAACAGACATTTCTCCAAAGATGATATACAAATGGCCAGAAAAACATGAAAAAGATTCCCATCATCGTTGAGCATGCCATCAGAGAAATGCAAATCAAAGCTACAGTTAGATACTATTTCACATGCATTGGAATGGCTGCTATTAAAAAATGGAAAATAACAAGTGTTGAGGAGGATGCAGAGAAAATAGGAGCACTTATTCTTTGCTGGTGGCAATGTAAAATGGTGCAGGTACTATCTAAGACAATCTGGCAGTTCCTCAGAAAGCTAAGTATAGAGCTGCCATATGACCCAGCAATCCCTCTACCAGGCAATACCCCCAAAGAATTGAAAACAGGGACTCAAGCAGATATTTGCACACCATGTTCATAGTGGCATTATTCCTAATTGCCAAAAGATGGAAGCAACCAAGGGCCCATCAGCAGATGAATGGATAAATAAAGTGTGGTTTATACATACAAGAGAATATTATTCAGCTATAAAAAGGAATGAAATCCTGATACATGCAACACCATGCAAGAATATTGAAGTCATCATGTTGAGTGAAATAAGCCAGGCACAAGAGGATAAATATTTTATTATTTCACTGAGTTGAAAAAATTATAATAAGCAAGCAAGAGTCAGAATCTAGACTATAGGCTACCTGGGGTGGTAATGAGAAGTTAAGGCTAAAAATGTATAGGATTCCTCTTTGGAATGTTGGAAATGTTTTTTTAATGGATGGTGGTGATGGTAGCACAGCATTGTGAACGCAATGAACAGCACTGAAATACATATCTGAATGTGATTAAAGGGGAAAATGTGAGATTTTATATATGGTAACAGAATATTTTTAAATTCATGGAACCACACTATACAAACAGGAACCCTAAGTTAAGCCATGGACTTTAATTCATAGTACAATCATAAAAATGTGCTGCTGTCAATTGTGACAAATGTTCCACATCAGTATGAGATGTTGGTGCTGGAGTGTTGTGTGGGAATCCTGTATTTTATGCTTGGGTGTTTGGTAAGCCCACAACTTCTCTAATACAGTAAAAAAAAAAATGAAACTTCTAAATCTAGAAGTTTCTGTTCTAGATTCAAAATTGAGTTATTAGTAAATGTAGATATTATATGTGTTATAGATGTAGATACATATAATCATTAATATACATCTAAATATTCCAAATCTTAATTCTAGTTGTTCATAACTCCAAGCTGATACCAGTAAGCAGCCACTATTTGTTGATGGGCGGCAGAGTTGTCATATTTTTGCCCTTATGAGAATATTGAAACCTGTATATGGAGATTCATACAAAAGGAACTGCAGGCCAGTGTGTTTATGTCTGAGTATATACTGAGTACTTATTACCCAGTAAGTCAATCAGTCAAGCACCGATTCTCCCTTCCTGGAAATTTCTTTTTGTTGTGGAAAAGATAGATGATAACAAAATGAATGCAGAGTTATAAGAGTGACCAGGTGTGGGGTGGCTGTCTTCTTAGAGTGAGGTGAGGAAGAGTGCTTGGGTTAAGTGCCCTCTGAGCAGAGACCTGAGTGGAGATTGATTAAGTTCTATAGACACCTGAAGAAAGAGTCCTGGTTTGCAGTTAGCAGCCTGGGGCATGGAATTATATCAACCTGTGCTCACATTCTGACCTCATTTTTCAAATTAACTGTCTCCTACCTAAAACAGTTACTTAAATTATCTGAATCTTATATCTCAATCCCCAAACTGCAATATGAATAACTCTTTTAAAAGTTTTTGAAAATACCAAAAGGATTGAAATATGCTTAATGCCAAGTATATTTCCTTGAAACAGTAGGCAATCCGAAACATCAGTTCCGTTAAATCCCATTGCATTGTGATTGTCTAAACCACTTGAGACATCTGCAGTTCCAAATATACCTATTTTTCTTCCTTCTCCATTTACTTCTTCATTCATTCACATCGATTTTCTCACACTTTCTAATGTCCCAGACATTTTCATAAACACACACCATGTGGACACTTAGGCATAGCTTTGAACTGCTTGCACTTTCTGGCCAGCACACTCTATGTGGGCACATTTACAGTTCATATGATCAGCAAGTCATTTCATGTCCATATACAGCCCCTGTTATTTTGTTCCAAACATTTTATTCCCTGACACCTAAATGCATTTGACCTAAGGTTCAAAGTGCAAAAACACATGCAAAGTATCAAGCTCATGTCACATATTTTCCAGTAATTCTGAACAACTCACTCAAGAAAACATGTCTGTTTCCTGCCCTGCATATAAGCTTTCTCAGTGCAAACAGCATATTTATAAAATGACCATATGCATGGTATGCTACATAAAATGCTATAGATACAAAAAATGCAGTTGGTATTGATTGAGCTAGTCGGAATTGCTGCTTTAAAGGATCAGTTTGCAGTGAGCCTAGTCTAAAACATCCTTTAGAAATTTAGTAGCATCCAGAGACTGTGAGAAATTGGTGGTTTGTTTTTCTTTTCTTTTCTTTTTTTCTTCTTTCTAAAGCAATTTCTGCCCCACTCTGACTTATCACATAAATTTTTCAGGCTGGTTTCTGGGATGAATGACCACATCACATCTAAAGAACTGAAATTCTTTCTAAAGTTCTAACACTAATATTTTAAAAGGTCAATCTTTTAAAATTGCAATTTAACACCAACATTTCTTGCTACTATAAATATTTTGACTTACAGTATATTTTAAAAGACCCTTTTGCAATGTAGCATTTTCAATACCCAAGATGGAAGTAAAAATTTAAAGTGATGAAATAGAGCACAGATTCTTAGTAAAATATATCAGCCTAAATGGTTTAATAGCAACTTGACTCTTCATTTATTTATTTTTACATCATGTAAGCCTATGATTTTACCCTGTGAACATGGTATTGTTCTCACTCAACACACCAGATAATTTTCTTGTAAATAATTATTTCATGTTTTGCATATCATTTTGTTATGGGAAAGTCATTCTTTTTTTCTGAATCCTTCAGTGATAGTACAACTCCCCCCCCTCATAAATAGATTGATTCACTAGATGATAGATAGATGGATAAATAGATAGATAGATAGATAGATAGATAGATAGACAGATAGATAGATAGATAGATATAGATAGATGATAGATAGACAGGTAGATAGGTAGATGGTAGATAGATATATAGATGATTGACAGATAACATATATGATAGACACAGAGGTAAATAGAGATAGGAAATCAAGAGTTGTAGAAAAATATTGATAGGTAAAGTTCCTAATGTTGAATAATTTTTTTTTTCTTGTCTATCTCCCATTTACACAGGGAGTGTGTAATACTCCATTCTCTAACCCCAGTTCAAAGCATGGTGCCAAGTGAATGAGGTGATCAGTGGGCATTTGTTTAATTTGATTTTACTCCATTTATTCAGGATTGATTTTGTGTATTGGGATCTGAAGTTTGAGATTAAGTTATGTTTATTGTTAAGAGATATATAATTGGAATAATTTTCTTCTGGCTCAGTTCTCACAGCTTACACATGAATATTAGAAAAGGGAGAAGAGCTATAAGTTAAAAACTGTAAAACTCTACATGGTATTGAGGAATATTTTTGCCACTCCCTCTACATATCATGTAAGAAAAATAGAGTAGATTATTTTATTCCATCTTGAAATAATTTAGACAATGTGATATTTAGCTCCTAGGTAAATAGTGTTGAGGAATAAAAAATGAATACAAAAGACTTCTCAGAAGGTAGGTTTGATGACTGAGTATCTGGAGCTGTATGTGGAAAGGGAGAGAAGCTGCTGATATATGAAGCATGCTAAGAGGAAAGACTCATCAGGACGAAAATACATTGGGTTGGAAGTTTGGAAATCTGCAAATGCCCAGCTGGTTATATAGCAAAAGGCCATTATGCTATTACAATAATATCGTATTTCATATACTCTCCCTAATGCATTTGGTCCTTTATAAGTCATCAGAATCCATTATGGTATATTCTAGAGATACATGATGTATATATGTATTATTATCTATTTTGTCTCATTTTTGGTTTACCATTCTCCTTAGTAGATTTTATATTGAAGCCTTAGGGAAGGGTAACATTTATTCTTAACATATTATATTTTAAATATAAATGAGAGTTGATAGGGCAGGAAGAAACAAACTCTATTTTGGGTCAATACCATGGTTATTCAATGTTATCGTCAGATTGAAAAATCTTCAAAGGTGCAATGCTGTTCTTGAGTGATGTGATTTCCAGCATGGTTCTAGGCATATTATTGTTTGATTGCTAACTTCACCCAAGAATTAAACATTGTAATGGATAAATTTAGAACCTACCCTGATATCTGTTGCTATTGTCATTTTTTTTTACCATTCCTCTTTATCCTTCAAATAAACAACAACAATAACAACAACAATAATACAAATGCAAGTTGCATTTTAGCTCTCCTTATTTAATGCCACTAGAACAAAACTGTCTGGTCTTCTGTTACCTACATTCTTATATAGATCAAGAAATCTGTTTTCTCCCTAGGAAACTCTCACTTTGAAACATTTTGTAACTTTTTCTTTTAATTAACATTTTTACTTATGAAATATTATGAGTGTATGAAAAAAGAGCAGAAGATAATATAAAGAAACTCTGTCTCTTACACATTCATCTAATAGTCATATCCTCATTGGAGACATTTTCTCCAGATTTCTTTTGTTAAAGAAATTAAAAGTTAAAGGGCAACTGACACCCAACCTATTCATCTAGTTTTGATTGTCCTTACCTGGAGAGGTAATTGCTAACCTGAAGGTAATGTTGATAATGCCCACACATTTTAATACTCTTGTTACATATGTATATATATCCATATAATAATAGCTAATGTTTACTGAGTACTTATCATGGGCCAGATACTATACTAAATGCTTTATATGTATCAACTCATTTAAATATCATGCCCCTCCTCCACAAGAATTATTACAATGTTCTCCATTTTAAAGATAAAGAAACTGAGATACAGGGTCACTTTATCCAGTTTGGAAATTATCATATCATATTGTACATATTCTTTTTAAACTGTTTTTTTTTTTCATTCAACTTGAAGAAACTCAGGTTGTTAAAAAGGTCACTCACTTTCACAGGTGAATAAATTATAAGTGAGTTATCTGCTTCTGCCAAATGGATAATTAGGTCATGTTTAAAATTCTGCTATTACAAAATAATGCTTTGTCCATGGCTACATTGTGCTTATGTCTGAAAGTTAGTGTAGAATATATGTCTAGAAGTAGGACTGCTAGATGGGAGGAACACATTTTAAAATTTACTATCAGTAGATAAAGGTGTTACCACACTTCTCTCCAGAACAGGTGTACCAATTACACTTGCTCAACAGCTGGGTATATGACATCCTTTTCTCCATATCTTTATCAAGACTTGTGTTACAAGATTTTTTTTTTCACATTTGCAGATCTGATGGCATCTGATGTTATCTCATTTTGTCTATAATTTGCATTTATCTAATTACAGTGAGATTGGAATTTTAATCCACATTTTATTGGTCAGTAGGGTTTTCTGTCACTGATCATGCATTTTCCTGTTTTCCATGGAGCTGTCTGTCTTTTTCTTACTGATTTTGAAGCATTCTATACATATTCTGGACTAGCTTCATCGCAGTCAGTAAGCCAACAAGGTGAGAGAGAAAGAGAAGAAAGAAACCACAGTTTTTGTTGCCTAATATCACAAGTGGCATTCCATCACTTTTGCCATATTCTATCGATGAGAATCAAGCCACTAGGTTCACTTTTTTCAGCACGCACACACACAAAGAGGATTGCACAAGGTGTGAATACCAGAAGGCAGGGATCATGGAGAGATATTTCAGAATCTTCCCACCACATCTTTCTTAGCATCCTATCAAGGGGATGATCAACCCCTCTCAACCCTTCCTTGCAAGCAGGAGTTCCATGGATTAGTTCCAAGGAGATGATGTGAGATGATATGAACTGTCTTGTTTTCCTGCCTTTTATACTGACTGCAGTAGACATTCTCAAGCTCATAGGCAATGGTTTGCATGTTTACACAATGCCTTCGATCCTTCTCTTTACCTCTGCTTCCTCAGAACAGATCTTTCCAAGAAATTATCCAGTGCTGCCTAATTAATGGGGGCCATTGTTAGGCTTATTATTTTTTGTTCCTAATATTATCTTGTCATTGTAATACAGGAATGGGATATTCCTTTCACATGATAATCCACTGTGACCAGGTGGTTTTAAGGCAAACATTGTTTGCTTATTACATTCCTTTTGAAAGATTGTTATTTTTCTTCTTTTTTAAATTAAGATCTATTTGATTCCAAGGCAACTGATAGATTCACTGTTATATTTTTTGCCTTGTGTTTCTATTTCCGAAAATCGGTGACCAAGGTTGTCAAGAGATACCCAACTTCTTTGCACACCTGCAGTGTTTAGTTGTTTCTGCTTTTATGTGCATATGAAATTTAGAACTCTAAGAGACTGGCACTCATCAAAACAGCTTTTGTAAAGTTCTGCTTCATTTGTTTTCTGAGTAATAGTCATCAACTTCCTCCACTTTTTTCTTAACAATTAGTCCTGAATAACAAAATAAATAAATAAAGCTAAAGTTTCTTTTGCTTTAAAGTCTCCAGAATAGAGACTTTGCCCCAGCCTTAGGACTGGCTGATAAAGAGAGATTCATACATTGTGAAGCTCTGAAGACATGGCCTGGTATCTACTTCTAAGGACCAAGGTAATTCAGTTCTCTCCTTTGTAGCTGAAACGTTTCACAATGAAAACTAGGCCTGTGTGTCTACAAAGTACATATACATATATGAACATCTATTTATATATTAAAAATAATTAGAATGCACAATTACTCGGGACAAAAATTAGAAAAAATATCAAGCAGAACACTTCCTGCTTTCCATCCCTTCCTTTTTATATATAAATTATCTCTGGGAAAACTATCTCTGGGAAATGGAAGGTTACCGGCTTTGTAGTACCATGTTGTCTGAGAACTTATCCAATCCACCTCCTTTGGCAAGTGACTCAGGTCCAGCAGCAATCTCTGTTTCAAGTTCATGTACAAATAGGATCTCACCTCTCTTGAAGATGCTTATTCCATTTTTGGGCAAATTTCAATTTTGAGATAAGACTATGGAGTCAACATCCATTCTCTAACTCCATGAGCTGAGGAAGATCTAATTAACAAATACACTGAGCTATGAGAAATTTTGATCTGAAACTCAGAAAGTATGAACAAGTCTGTATTGTGAGGTTGGGTTATTCCAGCAGTTTTAAAGGATTATAGAGTTATGGTTACCAAGGCTTTGATCATGCTCTTTTCCTGTATCTCCAAATATGCACAAAACCTTAGTCAGCTTTCCTGCTTCTCAAAACATGTGCAAATTCTAAGCCAGCAATTCATCATTCAATGATCGTCTTGGGCCATGGTTCAAAAATCTAAAACCAGGTCATCAATGCCATCCCGTAGCAGACCATATTTTCCTTTTGAAAATCAATGATAGTGCGGATTAAATTATTTCCTGGATCTCCTAAATCCTTTATTTTATGCTGATGATTTCTTAGTCCCTTTAGGTACTAAAACTATATTCTTCTCTTTACCTGTTTGGTGTACAAAAACAGAATTTCTTGTCCCATTCTAATGTTCTGCCTAAATTATTCAGTGCCTCATTTTATCTATTTGAACAATGACTTCCTATCTCCCCAATGGAAAGTAAGCACTTTATTCTCTCCAATGAATCTGTTTTGTTCAATCATATTTGAAGCAGCAAATATTGGTCTCTTTCCACCTCTTTTCTAAAGCAAACTCGGAGAATGAAGAAGGCTGTAGTAGCCCGTGGATTCTGATTTCTTTGATAAGAGATGAACTGTTGCTGTTGTTTTGAGTATGACACATAAGACCTCTGAATAGACCCTTCAATTACTTTGACGCTTTTGCTGATACCTGTTGATATTTAAACTATGCCTGTCAATGATCCGTGTTCTTCAAACAGTGGAGAATGTCTCCAGGAGAACTGATTCTAGATATTTGGAATGGCTGTAAGAAGGGGTAGAGGAGGTGAAAGGCGTGGAACCCCACTTGCCAATGAGAAATTCTCAATTATGGAATGTACATGAGATGTACCAAAAACTGGGAAATGAAATTGGGAAATGAAACTGGGAAAAGGACATATGAAATAGTCTGTTCAAAGGCAATTATGACAGCAAAACAAAGCCATATTTAATGACCTGTTTGGGTCATTAAATAAATTTTTTAGATCTGTGGGTATTCCATTATGTTGTCACTGGATGTTCTCATATTTCACATCTCACTAGATTAATAATCTACTGAGGACAGGGATAATGTCTTATTTGCTCTTATTTTTTATTACAGAAGTTGTGGGTTTACAGAAAAATCATGCATTTTTTACAGGGTGCCTTACACCACCTCACCAACACTTTGCATTGGTGTGGAACATTTGTTACAATTGATAATAGCATTTTTTATAATTATACTATTTTTTGTAATAGTAGTAGCCGGCATTTATTGAGAGAGTCTATGTCTTAAGCAAAGTGTGAAGCAATTTACATGGATTACCTCATTTAAAAATTCCAATTCAGGCTGCTGAAATATGTCTTATTTTTTTAAAAAATTTAATTATAGGAGTTGTAGGTTTAGAGAAAAATCATGTAAAAAAATACAGTGTTACCAACTATGTGATGATATTGTGAGCTACTGATTGTATAGTTTGGATGAATTGTGTGGTGTGTGAATCTACCTCAATAAAATTGCATTAAAGAAAAAAATAATTAATTCATATAAGTAAAAAGAATTACGGCGTTCCCATATATCTCCCTATTATTGACACTCAGCATTAGTGTGGTACCTTTCTTGCAACTGATGAAACAATATTAAAGTAGTACTATTAGCTATTGTCCATAATTTACATTAGTTTCATTTTTTATTATAGTTTTGATTTTCATTTCCCTGATGCCTAAAGATGTTGAGTCTTTTTTCAGTGCTTTTTGGCCACTTGTATATCTTCATGGGGGAAAGTTCTATTCAAGTATTTTGCCCATTTTTTAATTGGGTTATTTGTATTTTTGTTGTTGACTTGTAGAATTTCTTTATATAATCTGTGTATTAAACATTTATCAGATATGTGGATTCCAAAAATTTTCTCCCATTGTGTATGTTGTTGTTTTACTTTCATTATAAATTACTTTGATACACAAAAGTTTTAAATTTTGATGAGGTCTTATTTATCTGTTTTTTTCATTTGTTTCTTGTGCTCAGGTTATGAACTCTAAGAAACAATTGACAAACACAAGGTCCTGAAGGTGCTTCCTTGTGTTTTGTTTGACGGGTTTGATAATCTGGTTTTTACATTTAGGTGTTGAGTTGATTTTTGTATATGGTGTGAGGTAGGGATCCACTTTCATTCTTTTACACATGGAGATCCAGTTTTCTCAGCACCATTTGTTGAAGAGTATTCTTTCCCAAATGAGTAGTCTTTGCCCTTTGTCAAAAATCATTTGAGTGTAATTGCGAGGGTTGGTTTTTGAACTCTCTGTTTGGTTCCATTGGTCTATATATCTATGCTTGAGTTAGTACCATGCAGCTTTTTTGTTTGTTCTTTTTTTACATTTTATTTTGAAATGCGTTCAAAGTTATAGGAACAGTTGCAAAAACAATGCAAACCCCATACACAGAACTCCAGCATTCCCTGACCCCCCCGATACCCCAATCCACTAACTTTAACATGTTGTCACACAGCTATTTCTTTCCCTCCCTCTCTCCCTCTCTCCCTATCTATCATCCATCATCTATTGCTCTGTCTTCTGAGCATATGAGAGGTAGCTGCACACATCCTTGAGCATACACTATAGTTCACATATACAATTCCCATGAACAAGAACATTCTTTTATACAATCCCATTAAGTGCAGCTAAGAAGTACAAGAGATTCAACGATACAGAGTTTACATTCTATATTTCCTTTTCCTATGCCTCAACTGTGTCCCTTTGAGCCTCCTGTCCTCCATCCTCAAATCCCATCCAGGGTCATCCTTGGCATTCAATTATCTATTTAGACTGTCTTTTTTTTTTTCTCAGTTGTGGAAACATATATACAGCCTAAATCTTCCCTTTCCACCCCCTCCCTAGCATTCCATTAGTGGAATTAATCACATTTGGAATGTTGTAATACTATCACCTTCCCACCATCCATTACTAGAAATTTCCCATCACCTCAAACAGCAACCCTACACTCATTTCTTAACTCCCCATTGCCCCTTCCCCCATTTCTCTTAACCCATACTCTACTTTTCATCTCTATGGTCATATTCTCTGATAATTTCTTTGTGTTTACTGTGGGGCTTAAAATTAAACTTTTAAATACATAACAATCTTCTTTTTCTTTGATACCAACTTAATTTCAATAGGACACATAAACTATGTACCTATATTACTCCATTCCCTCACCTTTATATAGTTCTTTCAAAAATTACATATTTTACATTGAGTACAAAACCACTGATTTGTCATTAGAGTTTGTGTATTTAATATCATGTAGGAAGTAAATAGTAGAGTTATAATTCAAAAATTATTGACTTCTATTTGTATTCCATTGTGGTCAGAGATTGTGCTTTGAATATGTTCAATTGTTTTGTTTTGTTTTGTTTTTTTTTAATTTATTGAGGCTTGTTTTATGTCCCAGCATATGGTCCATTCTGCAGAAAGATCTGTGATCACTAGAGAAAAATGAGTGTCCTGGTGATTTGGGATGTAAGGTTGTATATATGTCTGTTAAAATTCTCTATATCTCTTTCTCCTTTCTTTGTTTCTTTGTCAGTAGGGCTCCCTTAAGTATCTGAATTAGGGCAGGTCTTTTATTGGCAAACTCTCGGCATTTGTTTGTCTGTGAAAAATTTAAGCTCTCCCTCAAATTTGAAAGAGAGTTTTGCTGGATAAAGTATTCTTGATTGGAAATTTTTCTCTCTCAGAGTTTTAAATATGTCATACCACTGCCTTCTTGCCTCCATGGTGGCCATTGAGTAGTCACAACTTAATCTTATGTTGTTTCCTTTGTATGTGGTGAACTGCTTTTCTCTTGCTGCTTTCAGAAGTTGCTCCTTCTCTTCAGTATTTGAGAGTCTGATCAGAATATATCTTGGGGTGGGTTTATTTGGATTTATTCTATTTGGAGTTCACTGGGCATTTATGCTTTGTGTATTTATATTGTGTAGAAGGTTTGGGAAGTTTTCCCCAACAATTTCTTTGAATACTCTTTCTAGACCTTTCCCCTTGTCTTCCCCTTCTGGGACACCAATGAGTGTTAAATTTGGACGTTTTATTTTATCTGTCATATCCCTGAGATCCTTTTTGATTTTTTCAATTTTTTTTCTCCATTCTTTCTTTTGTTCTTTCATTTTCTGTTTGTGGACCTCTAGGACAGTGAGTCATTCTTCAACTTCCTCTAATCTTGTGTTATGAGTATCCAGAGTCTTTTTAATTTGGCCAACAATTTCTTTTATTTCCATAAGAGCTTCTTTTTTTTATTTAATCTTGCAATTTCTTCTTTATGCTCTTCTAAGGTCTTCTTTATGTCCCTTTTATCCTGTTCTGTGGTCTTCTTCATGTCTTTTATATCCTGTGCCATGTTTTCATTCCTCGATTGTGATTGTTTGATTAATTGTGCCAAGTACTGTGTCTCTTCTGATATTTTGATTTGGGTATTTGGGTTCGTGTTCTCCATATCGTCTGGTTTTATCATATGCATTAAGATTTTCTGTTGTTTTTGGCCCCTTGGCATTTGCTTTGCTTGATAGGGTTCTTCCACGTTGTTAAAAAAAACAACCACCAATCTAATTTTTCAGAAATACAAGTTGGTGGCGTACACTTTCTCCAACTAACCAGCAGATGGCATCTGCGAGTCACCTATACCCCCCAAGTCAGTCTCTGTGGTGTGTGGGGAAATGATTTTTGTAGGGTTCAGTTGGTGAACTCAGTTTAGGTGTGTTGTTGGAGCTGTCCTCCCTGAATGTGGGGCGTGTGTCTGGGTGGTTAGGGAGGCAGGGCAGCTTTAATATTCAGACCTCCCAGGTGTTCCCAGAGATTCAAGGCTGTTGCAAGAGTCTAAGCCTTCATTTCAGTTTGCCCCAGCTTTTCTCTGTCACTGACCCACAAACCACAGGCATTGACATAGCGTCCCTGAGTTTTCCGAGTGGGCCCCCTTCTCAGCTGTGATCTTCCAGGACCTCTGCTGAGGGAAGGCTGTGCTACATCACTAGTGTGCGTCATCCCTCAAGGGAAGCCCCAGCCACTGGGCCATGCAAGGGTGCTCCCAGCCCGATGCAAAGATTAGCCTATAATTCTCGATTGGTGTAAGTTCTGAATGAAAGGCAGGTAGTAGAGCTGGGCCCCACCCCTTTCCTCTTAGAGAAGATAGACACCCTGGGGGAGATCATTAGCATTTCAGTGGTCTCTCTCTCCCTGTGCCACACCCCTGTCTGGGTCACAGAACTGGGAACTGAAAATGGCCAAGGCTTTCTCTACTGAGTCAAAAAAGGAACAGAGCTAGTCCAAGGTGACCCTCCGGCTCTCTGAGGTAAGTCATCACTCAAAGCCTGTGTCTACTTGTTGGGGATTTGGACCTCATAGTGAGCAGTTCACACTCATTAATTAAAACCCCAGTTGGAGCTCAGCTGAGCTATATTAGCTTGCTGGGAGAAAGCTTCTCTCTGACACCACAAGGCTTTGTAGCTCGGGCTGTGGGGGAGGGGTCTCCCAATTTGGATCCGCAGTTCTTACTTACAGATTTTATGTTGTGATCTCGGGCATTCCTCCCAATTCAGGTTGGTGTATGATGAGTGGACAGTCATGTTTGTCCCCCTGCAGTTATTCCGGATTATTTACTAGTTGTTTCTGGGTTTTTTTAGTTGTTTCAGGGGGACTAGTTAGCTTCCACTCCTCTCTATGCCACCATCTTAGATCCTCCCATGCTGTTTTGATTGTGGTTTTGTAAGTTTTAAGATCAGGAAGTGTGAGTTCTCCAACTTTGTTCTTCTTTTCCAAGTTGGTTTTGGCTTTTTGGGGCCCCTTACCACTACATATAAATTTGATGATTGGCTTCTCCATTTGTCCAAAGAATGTTATTAGAATTTTAACAGAGATTTTTTTGAACTATAAATCACTTTGGGTAGAATTGACATCTTAAC
Source organism: Choloepus didactylus (assembly GCF_015220235.1). Classification (NCBI taxonomy): domain Eukaryota; kingdom Metazoa; phylum Chordata; class Mammalia; order Pilosa; family Megalonychidae; genus Choloepus; species Choloepus didactylus. The sequence goes on from NC_051316.1 coordinate 119,468,063, forward strand.
AATACTACAGGACTTAAAGCAAGTAAGCCTTTGTCCCAGGTTGCCCTACTCAATTGTTTCTTACACTGCTTTCCTTGTCTCAAGCTCTTTTGCCTGGAGGAAAAATTATGGGGGTGGGTGGGGTGGGGAGCCTGAGTAAAACTTTCTAAGTCAAGTCTTTCCCAGGTGGAACCATGCTGGTGACCAACCAAGGGATTACCACCACGACCAGCAGCAGCAGCAGCTGGCTCCAAATTGCCCTGAAGAGGGATGAGTGAGGGGCCAAGAAGGGCACCAGGACCTTCTCCCACAGCTCACCAAAGCTGAGCTTCCTGGACTTTGACACCTACCCTGCAAATGGGGTCCTCAACTATTCTCCATAGCCCTGAGGAAGCCTACCACCCTTAAATCTCCTCTGCCCCTTTGCCCAAGGCAGGTTGGAGCAATGGCTGCCCTCACAGCCAGGCTCCCAGTGATTTGAAGTAGCTAACCAATAGCAGTGATCAGCAATCAGACTGTACACCCCTGGATTTTGGGAAAATGGGTTTTTATGTCCCATCCTGGCACCAGCAGGCTGCACGCAGCACTGGGTTTGAGTACTTCACTGCTGCCAGCTGCAGGATTCAGAGATGGGTGGCATTAGCTGCTGTGCAGAGAATGCACCTTGCTAATTACTGCAATTTACCAGCCCCATCTCACCCACTCTTCCCTGGATGCTGAACAGCATTTTACTGGATTCCAGATTTTCAAAATAGTTGATACAGACAGTTCTTGCCTGTTTAATAGTTGTTCTCATTGAGGGACTGATTCCTGGAGCTTCCTATCCTGCCATCTTCCTACAATCCTCTTCCTTATTCACTCATGAACTCCAAGAATTGGCCAGATGCTAACACATAGACTATGGTCAATAAGTGTTGGTTGGGTAAATTCATATCAGTGTGCAGAGCTTATTTTTGTTTTCTTTACATATCATACCCTAAACTTATGTCAAACTGCTTCTAGCTTCATTTGGAATGTTATCATTTTGCATTACTTTTTGTATTAATTCTTCCAGACAATCTAGGAATTTTCCATTCTCTGTTTAAGCCTAAAATATGAAAAAGTAGATAAGTATATTTTCAATCATTTCCCTGATTTGTCCTTTGTGGACAAGCTGATGAGTAGTTTTTCTCATAAACTACTGCTTTGCAATTTACTTCTGAATTGCAAAACAGAACAAAAGAAACAAATAATTCTTGAACATTTATTATACACCAAGCAGTAGACTAGGTGAACTGCTGATATAAAATTTTAATTAATTCTCACAACTACCATATGCAGTAAAAGCAATTATAATTATTTTACAATTATTCAAAGTTAGGATCATATGTAGAAGAAAGTTTAAAATTGCACACTTATACATAAATAGCTTATATAGATAAATTCTCAGATCTGGAACCAGTTACAAACAGATTTTTGGCTTCATATACTTTCACACAAATATACACAAAAATACAGTTTCCACTGTAAACACCAGCACTTATATACATCATAACTATGCACCTTATTCCCTGAAGAAATAAGAACCATGCAGCACAGCAGCTGTGGAAATGTATACATATGTATATTACCAAAAGCTTGAATTTAATTTTTAGATAAAGTACTCTTTGATATTATTGAAATGATACAAAACAAGGAAATCTGCCATTTGGTAAAAAGTGTGTGATAAATTAATAACAAAGAGTTTACAATCATACACTTGGAATAAATAAATAAATGCATGTAAACATTAGCAACATGTAATTTTAAAAGTTGAACAGCTTACTTCTATCATTCGTAAATTTCACAAGGGAGGTGTTACAGGTCTTTGACATTGTTATGTGGGCTATACTTGGTATTATAATTTTTCATGAAGTTAATACAAATAAATATATATCCAGGTACTTATAATAACCATTCTTTAATGCTAAAATCATCTCCTTAGAAAAGAATTTCAAATCATGTTTAGCTGATATTAGGAATTTGACTAGTTTTCATTCTTAATTAATGTAATTCAATTGTCTGGGTGGCTCCATATTTGTAGAATGAGGAATTTATACTGCCTGATTATATGGTCTGCCTCTGTATCTCAGAATCTCTCTAGTAATCTATGACCAATATTTTAATTTAAGTTATGAGCTAGAATGGAATGGATTATATTATCGTGGAATGGAGCAGAATATAATAGAGTAGGACAGGATAAGATAGGACAGAACAGAAAGGACCTGGAAATACAAGAGTGGTTCATGTGTAGTATGGAGGAGTATTGTTTTGTTGATACTGTTTATTATGCATATATGTATCAGTGTCCTGGTTCATGATGAAAAGCATTTTGAAAATCACTATACCAATTCATTGGCTTTGTAAAGACATCGAGTCTTTCAAGAACCAGATGAAATTTCTGCATAGACAACATTGTCCATACCATTTAATTTATGATTCCCCTGAAGCTCTTTCATGAATTAATGCCTTATGAGATTGAGGAACCCAGGTCATGAAACAATAGATATGTTTTATAATTGCTTTTCTAGCCTTAAGTGCTCTAATGATGGAATTTTTAAAGTTATAAAATAAGCCAAGGTGTCAGGTGAAAAATACTGATGATCATGAATATAAAGAAGGGAAAAAACTGGAATTGCAGCAGAAATGGGGTTAGGTTGACTTAAATGGGGAGGGTATGAAAATGTAACAGAGTTGAAGAAATAATACATGGAGTCTGGGAGATGTGGACTGATGAGAAAAAAGGCTGGATTTTGTTTGGAGTTTACTGTCTGAGGGGCCAAATATCTTACTGTCAGTTTTATTATTTTTTTTCCAGTGAGCAGATTTCTTTAAATGAAATTAAAACCACATTATCTAAAAGAGATGAGATTTTAGTTCTCAAGTTGCAGTGAGAACATAATATTGGAAATTCATCTACTTAACCTTCCTTTTACCCCTTAAATAAGAGGCACCATAGGTTAAAATTACTTTGGACTAAATGTTCTTCAAGTTTTTTTTCCCGTTAGACAAGACCAATGAATCATGGTGTTTTTCACTATAATACCATATTACATGATTTTTGCATTATAACACATCATTTTCTTAGTTATATGCAGTGAGAAATCTAGCATTTAATTAATTATTTAATTAATTAAGTTAATTAAGGCATGTGAATACATCAAGGTCTGAACTGAGGTGAAACACACCAGGAGGCAATGGTTGACTCTCTCCTTGGCAGCACCAAGTCAGTGGAGAGTGTGGGTGGTATAAATCATCCACTGAAGGGACATCACTATCAGCCTGTGCTTATTTTAGAGACTTAATTCTTTGGCATGATCTTGGATGATTAACTGGCACTCATAAACACTCTTTTGAAAGACACATAGTTTACTTTTCATTAAGTGACAATGCTGGGCTCTCAGAGAATATTTTTGCATTTAACAAATGTTTATTCCAAGTGCTAGATAATTAACAGGACTTGAAAGATTCTGTGAGCAGGATTTTATGAGAAGCCTTGTACATTATTTACCAGGTCTGTGGTGAGCTGTGAGCCATGGATAACCCACAGGGAGAGATAACATGAAGTCACTACTTGGGTACTTGGGAATAAAGTTGAAAGTGCAGCAGAAACCACTTTATAATTTCTGTAATTTATTTGGGATATATATTTGAGAGTCCCTGCTAAGAACCCTATGGAGTAATTCATCTTTTATTTAGTATAGTCAGGAAACAGAATTTATTTCCCAATGCCCCTGGATTAAATTGCCCATTTCATTGGGTAGATATTGTATTGACTAATTCTGGGAACACATAAATAAACTCATTTCTTATTTCAGTAAACTCACCTAAAATGTCTTTATGAAACCCCTTGAAACTAAGAATCCCCTCTTCAGATGTTAATTATTGTTTTAATCATGGTTGCAAATGACTGTTTTACAGTTTTATCATTTCATTTATTTCTTCAAGGAAGAGAATGCCTTTCAGCAACAGGGTAGGAAGTACTCTATAGGTTTTTTTCCCAAAAAGGCAGAACAATTTTATTTATATTTCTATTTGATATCAATTTTCAAAGTAAGGATTGGATATAATATTCATTTATTTTTTTTCTTATTTTTATTTTTTTAATGTGCAATCAATTATAGTGACTTTTCTTGATTATCAAATTGTCCCGTTTTAGCCAGTGGATGCCTATTAAAGCTATCCTCTCTGTGCTTTGGACAAGTTCTCTTAGCATATGCAGGTCTGGAGTTAGCCATTTCTCCAAGGTACAACTTTACTTTTAATCATTAATAGCCATCCCCTAAATTCTGACTCTAGAAAGATTGTTCGACTGTATAATTATATATATCACCTTGATAGTATGCCTAATAAATCTTAAAACTGAGATGACTTTCATTTTCATTGAGCAATTGGAAATATTTTACTTAAATACTGGCTTTAAATACATCAAAAAAGAGGAAAATACAACTTTTCTTAACTTCAGGAGTGAAATGATTGAATGAAGAGGCATTTACAGATGAGGACTGAGTATCAGACAAAGGATTGTGGGTTCAAGGCCGGTGCAGGTTGGCAAACGGGACAGTGACCTTTATTTATTCAACAACAACATATTGAACATATATACCAAGCACAGAATAGGTACCAGGAACCCAATATTGTACAAAACAGATTTTAAAAAAACAAAACAAAACAAAGTCCACACCTTCCTTCATGGAGCTTGTATTCCAGTGGGACCTAAGGGTACAGTGTGCGGAGTATGATTTTGTAGCTGCAGGCTGATGAGGCAGACGTGCCGTTGAAGTAAGATGGATTTCGTGCTAGCCATGCCATGAACCAGAAAAGGTTCAAATTTATTTGGTAACTTTAACAAGAAATGTAGGAAAATGGGTTAGAGAATAGTTTGCAGACACCTAACGAAAATAAGAAAACAATGAAGAAAATCAAATTAACAGGTTGCTTTAGGCATCTCATTGAAATCTTTCTGGTGTTGTTTCATTCTTATCAAACAAGATGGAAAGTTAAGTGAAACAAAGAAAGAATCCTACATCCTTCTAAGTGCCCCTTTTGGGAAAAGTCAGTATAATTACTTAACTATTTGATGGAAAGAAAATCTATATCTATAGAAAGGTCTGGATGAACAAAGAGAAAGAAAATTTGGTAAAATAATGAAAAACAAAACTTTTCTCAAAATTGTGTTTTCAGGCATATCATTTTCATATACATTAATTTGTAAATAATTTTAGCCCACTGTATGACTTCTCAAGTATTCTGTTCATACATGGATCTCAGACAAAAAAAAATACTGTATCACAGTAAGGATTGTTTTTGGTAATACTGTCGCAAGGGTCTGACCAGTTAGAAGGAAATTAAAAAGTAATGTCAACATTCTAGAAAAAAAGTCTCATGAAAGATAAATACACTCTGTGTATTCTATTTACATACAACTTTAAAATTTTATTTATAGAATGGAAAATCTAGTATTTTCAGCAAAAAAAAAAAAATCCATTTTAGAAAGCTGGAATAGAAAACGCAACTTCCAAACAATTAAATATTTATTGTACTGTTCTTCGTCTCATTGTATCCTTTTTTTAAATTTACTGCAGAATTTTACTTATTTGATATACACTGTTTATCATATGTGATTATTTTAGCATTTTGCCGAATCCCATGACGATTTTAGAATAACGAACATCAAAATGTGTACTTGAGAACAATATGAGCGAATCATTGGTATTCTTTAAAATAAACATATTTAATTTACATATGCTAACTTAACTCTAATTTTCATCTCTGAACAAAGATATGCTAACTGTATATCCATATCAAGTCTTATGTCATATGTCACACCATTTTTCACGCTCTATAATAGCATGTTTGTATGTTTATTTTCCTGTACATACTATTATCTTCTGTGGGGCAGGAACTCTCTTTTTATGCTATTTGTAATTAGTTTAACTTTTGTGGTTGTTCTTTTACAAATCTATATAAATTTGTTGTGGCATATTTGAAGAATGAATAAAATGAGGGAGAGAATATCAGCTACATTCCCTTTACTCCAGGACATCAATTATTAACCTTTGACTCTTAGTAAATAAGTTTTCTCTTTCTACTACCTTATTTTCTAAAATGACCATGTTTAACCTTTATAATAAGAATAAAATGGTTTATTTTTATTTTTAAAACTCTAATACATTTATGTTTAATATTGTATAGTATTTTAAGATAACATTTAAGATTTAAAATATTTTTTACACTTTTCACAGGGACTTCAGGAAATCTCTTATTCCGCACGTTCATTATTTCTTTGTCCTGAAGTGTAGTCAGGCTCTTCCTCAGCATTAATATCCATAAAGTAGACCTCAGAGTTTGTTGGATGAATGGAAAGAATTCAGACTTTTTTGTTGTCTGAAAGTCAACATGGAGCTGGAATTTATGATCAAACGACATGGGTCATATGTAGGTTTCTGTTCCTTACTCAGCAGGTGCACTCGTGGCGCCCCTGCTCCTCTATCATTGCGTCTCGGGTGTTTTCCAGTAATTAGATGGGAAATGGGTAGAAGGGGAGCTATTCTCCTTATGCATATTGTGAATGCTGTCCTTCGTAACTTATGTCATCCCACCTACTATCAATTTAATCCATACCATAAGCCTGTTAACCGCTTTCTGAATTATGAATAAGTTAGCTTCATAGTGGCCTATGGTGTTCTTAAAGAACTCTAATGCTGAGCCTAAATAAGCTCAGATGAATAAACAGCTTTTGAATAGTCACTTCTCCAACTGTCTTCTTAGGACATCCTCAAGGCATAATCGTTTTGAAGGAACTAAACTGGCCAGCAGCAGAAACTCTTTTGTAAGATGAGTCACCCTGCCCCTGTGTAAAATCCTCCCATTACTCTCACTAAGCCATTGGAGGACTGTATCAGGGATCTCTCCCACTATCTCCAAGTTGCATTGGTTTCCATAAAGTGGTTGTCACTCATAGCATCAAGGAGAGGATATTCTATTAATTAAAGTTATTAATGATACTGACAGAGAAGAGGAGCTATAACCCATTTGCTGCAAGTTCACATGTATGTGGGTGCCTATGAAGCTTTAACTCCATTACTTAGCTTTCAATTTTCCTTCTTCACACACACAGACCCAAAGAGAAAAATATACCACCTGTGAACTTTTGCACAATGGAAATGTTTATCCAATAAAAATGGATCTGAAAGGTACATCAAGCTCGATACTTTTCTTTTATAGGTGAGGACACTGAAACGAAATACACAGCTTTCCTATGTATCATTCAGTGTGGGGGAGATTTTGACTGGTGAGGACTTATAACTTCAATATACTCTTTTCATGTCACTATTCATCTTGTGTTATATTTCTAAATGATGCTGCTGCTTGTATCATAACCTAAACACCTTTTTTTCTTTTTTTTGGCTTAGAAATACTATACTAAATTTACTTCTATCTAAATTTCCAAATTCATCTTTCAACATCTCCTCCTTTCTTTATGTTTTCCCACATCAAACAACATTTGTTCCTCTTTATCCCTTGATTAGTTTTTTATACCTCTATGGCTTTATACATGCTGACCATTCTACTACTCATATACTTCCGATCCCATGAGAAATAGGTTAAACATCATGTATTCTAAAAGAAAATTACTCTTTGCCTCCTCTGGGCTTGGTTGGTTCTTTGTGATCACATTGCCCCTGGCACTTCCTTTGCAAATAGAGACAACAAGCCATTTGGGAAGTGGTGACAAAGGATAATTCCAGAGTCAAACTACCCAGGTGCAATGCCTAATCTGCAACTTAATTACTGGTTGTCCTTGAGAAATCAGGATAATAAAATGGATAATAATAGAAATACTTCATAGGGTGGATTAATAGAGAAAATATAAGCTAAGTGTTTGATGACTTTTATTTTTATTTTAATTATCATCATAATTTTTCCTCAAATTGTGTTGAAATAACTTGCTTCATGTTTCTTTTATATTAATATATTCAAGGAAATTTCTAATGTAATTTTTGTATTTGCATATACCATAAATAGTGCAATCCTCATGTACAATAGAAACTCAATAAATGTTTGTTGTATGAATGAACAAATGATCTGGATTCCTATAATTTTATAAAAAAATAATATAGCCAAAATTGGTTTCTGCAGAATCCTAAATTCAGAAACACAATGTTTTGACATTCATAGTACAAAAGATACTTGGGTTTGACAGGTATTTTTACTCAGAGAATAACACCCAAACAGATAAAACAGATATATATTAATATCAGAGTTGAATGGAGTACTTGGAAAAGATTTTGCAGGCACAAACTGAAATTAATTTCCCTCAAAGAAATGCATTGTGTTCATCACTGTCATTTATATCACCACTTTCTTGAACTTGGCATATCCATATAACCAGAATTTGCATATTATATTCTTGTGTTTGTTCTAAAGGTAACTTTCACTGACAGATTAATTACTGTCACTTAGTTAAGCAGGAAAACATCATAAGAGTAAAAAGATATAGAAGCTAATTAAACTTGCAGCTAAGCACAAAAGAAAAAAACAACCTTCAAGCAGTTTAGATGATTTTTACAAGCCAAGTCACATAATAAATTGCATGATTTATGGAAAACTATCATTGCTGAAAAACATATTTAATAGCATTACCTTTCTTGTGGTTTTAACAGAAAAAAATTACCAAATGCATTAAGTATGAACTAAAAATCCATATCAATGCTTTTGTTTTCCTATATTACTCCTTATGAAATAGTATTCCAAAATCATGACTGAGTTGCTTTTTTTTTTTAATTCAGTTTTATTGAGATATATTCACATACCATACAATCATCCATGGTGCACAATCAGTTGTTCACAGTTCCATCACATAATTGTGCATTCATCACCCCAATCGATTTTTGAACATTTTCCTTACTCCAAAAAGAATGAAAATAAGAATAAAAATAAAAGGAGAAAAAGAACACCCAAAGTATTCCATTCCCCCCATCCCATTCCATTTTTCATTTAGTTTTTGTTTGACTGAGTTTTGGCTGTATACTCCTAATGCAGGAAAAGAAAGATATACTGTCAGTTTTCTTAAAAAAAAATAGGGGAATTCATCATTACTGATATTTATTTAAGTATAGCAATAATATACCCCCTATTCCCACTAACTCTTACAACAAGATTAAATAATCATTTTAAACTTTATCATACCATAGCAATATGATTAAAGCAATAGGTTTCAAAGTGTGGTCCCTTGGCCAGAAGGAACAGTATCATTGGGGAACTTGTTATAAATGTAAATTCCCAAGACCCACTTACCCAGAAACTCTGGGGTTGGGCCTCATTAACTCATGTTTTACAAGTCTTCCATGTGATTCTGATGCATGCTAAAGAAACGTTCTCAAACAAATAAAAAGATGCTCATTAATACTAGAATTGAATGGCAGAGAGCAGATAGCTGCCAGTACCAGTACTGAAAGGAGCACACTGAACTACTGATTCAGAGATTTCAATTTCTTGGAGATAATCAGTTAACTTTGTCTAAATTTACAGGAAAAAAATGAGGTCAAGAATGGTTAAATCTTTTATGTACTTCTCAAGTTACTAAGTATTTTTAAACAGCATTTTCTTATAACAACAGTTGTGTCAAAATTAGCCATGTTTGTAAACCCTCAATCTAATTTTATTTATTAAATTTCCTTATTATGAGACTAGTTTAACACTTACTCTTGCAAACATTTGGACAAATGGGTTGAAAGCCCAAATTGACTGCCTCTCTCAAATTCAGTGGTGTTTCCAGGAATACGTAGGTGAAGGCGGAAGGTGCTGGCATTTATTTATTCAATTTCCTATTCATTCATTTTTTCCACAAATGTTTACTGAGCATTTACTTAATGCCCACCACTAAGCAAGAGGCGGATAGCTCCTGATGCTTCCTAAACAGAGGACACCAACTAAAGGTAGGAAACTCTTGAGGGCCCCAGACTAGCTCACCTCTTTCACTTCTGTTAATCCACCGCTAGCAGTGGTTTCCAAAATGATATCAGGTCTTCAGGTTTTAAACACAGAGCTGCAGACCATTCAAACAAAGAATAGATAAAAACTGTGACGTTTGCTTTGGGCATCTCTTTTAGTTTCCTCATTGCTAAAGCAAATATCATGCAATGGGTTTGCTTAAACAATGGGGATTTATTGGCACATGTTTTTAAGGCTGGGAGAAGCCCAGATCAAGGCATCATCAAGGCAATGCTTTCTTCCTGAAGACTAGTGTTCAGGGCTTCGCTGCAGATGAACCTTAGTCCTCAGCTCCTTTGTCACATCACAAGGCACATGGCAGCCTCTCCTGGCCTCTCCCTTCTCGTCTAGGTTCTGTTGACCTTCAGCTTCTGGCTGCTCCTTCTGTGTGTGTTTTTTTGTGTGTGTGTCTGACTTTCACTCTGCTTATAAAGGACCCCAGTAATCCTGATTAGAGCCCAAATTGATTCATTTGGGCCACACCTTAATCGAAATAACATCTTGCAGTGTTCTTATTTACCATGAGTGTACACCCAGAGGAATGGACTAAGTTTAAGAACATATTTTTCAAGGGTACATAGCTCCAAACCACCGCAGCATCTATAAAGGGAAGCACTTGTTCCTGTAAAGCTTCCATATTTGATTGTTCACATTTTATGGGGAAATGGAAAACTTACTTCAAAGGTGATATGAAGTTCTAACTTCAAACCCAATGAAATCCTTTCATTCCCTGCTCCACGTGCTACTCGTGTACATACAAACACACACACCCACTGGTGAACACTGTTTTATCTGTAAACTACCAATATTTTCCTAAACTGGCTTTTAGTTCTCTCTTTATTACTTTGATTCCTCATAAATGTTTTCAATGATATGTTCAAGTAGAGTCTTAAATCTAAAAGAAGCTAATTGCTATCTACCACCACATATATTTATGAGAAGTAGAGCCATCACTCCAGAATAATGAAACAATGAGAAATAACTACATCTGTGAAATATGCATAAAATCATAAGCAATATACTCTGTGAAATTTCCTCCTTATGAAAAATATATTTCAAAAATAAAGACAGACAGAAAGAAATTTTGAAAAATGTGTCCATTATATAAAAGCAAATTTCAAAATAGTATTGCATATGGTTCACTGGAAGAGGAAATTAAAATAGTACAACTCAAGGAAATGAAGAATTACATGAGGATGTGGTTCATCAACACAAACTCACATTGGCATTATTGGATAACTGTTCATTTCATAAAATCAAATTACTGAATTTTAAACAAGCTTAAGAATGTCTACCAGGGACAAAATCACATAAATAATATTTTGGATCCAAAGAAAGACTGAGACTTTTTGTACTAGGCAGTGATCTGAGCACACGACAAGTTCTCTAATAACCTCCTGACACACAGAAATGTTGGAAAATATAATTATGCTTGATACCAAGGTAACATTTAAAATTAGTAAATAAAGAGATCTCATTAAAAGAAAGCAACAAAAAGAAAAACAGGGAGGTAGTTTGTGCTATGACATGGTTTACATTTGGTAAATACTTTGGACCTTGCCACCAAAATGAAGACAAGCCAAAAATATTCAGATGAGCAATGAAACGAATTTGGAATGACGCCATCTCTCAGTTTAGGCCAGGAACTTCCAGTTCTGGGGGTCTGGAGCAAAAGTATACCCAGATCTAAAGTAAACCCATAAAGTTAGCAATCACAGTGTAAAGCTACAAAGCATAGACAGCCAACTGATACAGAGTTTTGTCCCACCATGCCTAATTAGAGATGCCTCAAGACTCTAGTAGCTTGAAAAAGAACAAATTAAACTCAAGGAAAAGTATAGGGAAAAAAATAACAAAGAAAATTGCATAATTGTACATTTATGCCCATATGTTATTTAATTTATAATCAATATAATAATGTCATCCACAATGACTTGAAGGATAAACCATAAATAAGTAACAGTATTTAAATAATTAGATAATGGGAAGAGTTAAAAGGGACTTACAGATAATGAATTCATGCATAAATTGCATACTTTATATTTAAAAATATGTTACTTTTAATAAAAGCTGGGCAAATAAACCAAATGTTCTTCAATAGACAATTTGGTGTAATAGAAAAATAAGGAATGGTTGTCTTCTTCTGTCTGTTTTTCCAAACATGAAAAATAAGTAAAAACACATTTGAAAACAGATCATAGGAAAACTAAATGAAAAAAAAGTTTCACTTTGACATGACCTCGTGTCATTTATGAACTTCAAAGATAATGCAGTCTCCTTCAAGCATCAAGATAAACATTATATTTCTGACAAAGTTTAAAAAATCTTGATGACCTCTGAATTCTTTGCCATAATACTAAATGTGGAAAAAAAAAAAAGAAAGGGGGGGAGGGTAGCATCTGGACTTTTAAGAATTCTATATACACCTAATTTTTCTTCTAGGAGCAACAGAAGTATGTGCATAGAAATAGAAATTATGCCACCCAAACTTTATGTTATCCAATATTATACTATTCAGATATTATTCTTGAAAAATCTGCTTGATAAATTTAAAATTTTATTAATTACAACATAGTATATAGTTACAGAAAAGCATTAGCTTATATTTCATTGAAATTGCAAAGTAAATGAAGAAATCTGTATTCAAACTGTCTTAAAAATAAAAAAAATTGCTTAGTAGTAATTTTCAAATTCTGTTTGAATGAGATCTTTTATATTGTAAAAATATATATTTATGATATTAGAGAGTTTTTTTTACACAAAACTTTGGCTTATATAAGAGACATCAGTAATCAGTGCATATTTCAAACTTGCCTTGATCTGTAATCGTTCTTCCTCATCCTTCTGTAGAGAATGATTTTATCCCTAGGTAAACTCTGCATTTTTGTAGTATTCTCATTTTATTGGTCTTTTGCAGTTATAGAGTCATACTTTGCTATTAGTGCTGGAACCTATATTGGCTGTTCAAGTGGATTCGCAGTGGTTGAGAGCAATCCTGAGGACCCAGGCATTGGCCCTTGGACCAAAAGACTCACAGGATTTTGGTCCTCAAGAACCTTTCAAGTGTTGCTTGGCTGATACTGGTGAACAACTGCAAAACCATCTCATCTACCTTTCCTCTAGTATATTATAGCATATGGATTGTTGTAACTTTCTGTGGGCAGCATTGTACACTAGGGACAGTTTAACTGATTTGCCTACAATGGGCAAGGGAATAATAATTGCAAATGTCAGATGACCCAAGAGGAACAGTTGTTCATGATCTGAGAACAAGTGATGGGCAAATTATTGATACAGCTATGCACAACAATAACACAACACCCAGAGGGCACTAATGCACTAAGGTGAATAAGAACTGGTTATGTGAAATCCTTCCACTTCAAGAAAGCATCCAAATCCTTTACATGTGTGTATAATGCAAATATGATTTTCACGCTTCATTCCTGATTCTCTCTGTTCAGTTTCTTAGTCCATTAATTTCTTGACGCTCTCCTGTGAATTCTGGTGGTTTATACAAATGTTGGTGCCTTTATCTGCAAAAACAACATGATTATTTTTGGATATTCTCATTTTCTCATTCTATAATTGCACATAGCTTATAGGTTCATAGGTCAAGTCATGATTATAAATATGATCAATAAAAAACAAGCATGTAATACAACAATGAGCTAGGATGAAAAGGGATCTGGCTAAAATTACAAGACTTGCCGATTGGGTCAGGCCCCCTTCTAACTGCAGAGCCTGAGGCAAGGGTATAAATAAGGCCTGCCCTACTATCAATCTGAATTCCTGTTAGCCTGCATTAATAATTAATATCAATTAATAATTCCTGTTACCCACAGCCTTGAAGCCACCTCCACACTTTCTCTGATGCAAGGACTGAGTCTGTGATTTTTCTGTTTCCCACCCTCCTGTGTCCACCTGATCAGCTTTTTGGAGATCCGCACACACACACAAGCTGGAGCTCAGTGAGCCCTGAGCTTTGGACCTTGGGGATACGTTCAGCTTGAGAGCTCTCTCTCATCACTTTCATTTCCTCAATTGATGACTGAACTTTCAAAGCACACTTACAAGACCAAAAAAAAGAGGTCTTTGTATTTATGCCTATAATTTGGAGGGCTCTCTAAATTCAACATCTTTAATTTTATTGTTGTTGGAGGGATGCAAAAGAGTAAAAGATAACACATTTCATCAAAATAAAATATTAAGTATGCATGTATAGTTGAAAATGGTTCAACAAATGTAGAAGAGAATATAGAAACATAAAATATTTTATACGTATATGAATTAAAGTATCATTTGAAAATGTGAATATTTATTTCATCTTTGGGTTAAATTTGAATGCAATTGTTATGTATTTTGCTGCTTAAATTGTTCCAACTTTGGCTATTTCATTTTGGCTCCTGTGTGCTTTCAACCTATTCTCTTGCTTTCTCTTGGACAATTTAATTTGCATTTTATTTTAATCACACAGAGGTTACAAGATAATGTTCAGTCCAATAAATATGTAAAACTGTATTTACATTACAATCCCAATTTAACAATGATTTGTGTGAAATGAGTTATATGTCATGATTTAAAAATCTGTTGATTCCAATTATATACTTAATTATCTCTGTGATGTAAACTATATGACATGATTTAAAAGTTATTATCTTTGTGAGGTGGGGAAGAACAAATTGTATGTTCTATGTATTATATGTTTTTGTTAAATTATTGTCTAAAATGTTTTACTTTTGTAGTGAGAATAATATTTTAAATTCAAGATAAGTCCCGGAAAATAAGAAACACAACTTATGCTAATCCATTTTGCAAATCAAAATGGAACAGAAGATTTTTTAGTAAAACATGACTGAAAATACATCAAAGAAGAGCTGGTGAAAACTATCCTGAAAATATATATTAAAACTAAAAATTCTCAGTAATTTTATCAACTTTTCTATTATACAGTCCTTATCTGGTCAAGCTTACATATTATTTTTGCCTGCTTGTCAGACAATATCCATTTCATCTACATCTGAATTTTCTTCTCATTATTTATCTTAGATATCACAAAGTCCACTTTTTGTTTAGTGTTATCTGAAAGAAAGTAGACAGTCTAAAATTTACCTCAGTCCGTGCACTAAACATATTTTTGATATGTTGATTAATTTGTCCTGTCTTTCTCAGGTAATCTTGCTAATTTGTTTTTAGATCTCATGATGCGTGATCTCTTACTGACCCTAGATTGGTGGGATATCCTGGCATATTCATCATTAATAAATGGCTTGTTTATCCTGATTTCCTCTACTCTTTCCTGTACTTTCCTTTTGAGCTGAGAGTCAATTTGTATAAATTTACTTTATCATTTATCCGACTCAGTAGCCTGAGGAAATTGGGTAGAGTTTTCTGGCAGGAATTTTTCTACAAATGATTGTGAATGTGTTTATTTTTTCCCTGTGATCTTTATATTTATCTCAATTTAATCTGGGTAATATTTCTAGCTGTTGTTTTTAACATTTGGGTAAATAACTATATTCAGAGCCTACTTATCTTTCTATGTCACATAGCTATTACCCAGGCCTGTGGTGTGATTCAAAAGGTTCTTTCATGGTGATTCTGCCCATTTGGTCAAGGTAGGACTGGTCTTGGTTTGCAAGAATCTCTGCCCCTGAAACATTTACCTGTCATGTAGGGGGAGCAGTTGCTTCACAGTGCTATTAATTTGCAGCAGATAGCATATTCCCCATCACTTTCTCCTATGGCCTCCTTGGGCTCTCAGCTGTTATCTCTTTAAATTTGTGGACATGACTGGGATTAATCAGCTCTTTCTCTTTTTATATCCCCTGCTATTGCGTTGATTACCAAAGAAGGGAAACTGACAACCAGCCCTCAAAACTGATTCTGTGCAGCTGGTATTTATTGAAATTGCTGGCATGCAGATGACACCCTTTCCTCATACAAAGTGTTGTTGTCAGTGTCTTCTTTCTTTCTTTCTTTCCTTCCTTCATTTTTTCCTTTTTTCTTATATACTTCTTCTTCCTTTCATCCCTTCCCTCCTTCCTTTCTTCCTGCCTTCCTTTTATTTTTTTACTTTGTTCCAGCAATCCTTTTGGCATCCCAATTGGATTCTATGTAAGGGCAATTGTTTGTTTTCTTGTGTTCTGAACTTCCTGAATTTATGGAACATTTCCAGTAAATAGATATATGAAACCATCTTCTAGAAGTGAATTCCTTTGTTTCTAAATATCATACTCCAATTCAAGAAATTGGGTCTCCCCGGGGAAGTGTTTGATTCCAGATTCACGGCAGAGGAAATATTGATGAGTCTAGAGCAAAAAGTAATTAAGGTCTCATGTAAAAGGATGAAGGCATGTGGAAAACACAGAGGAGCTGAACTGAAAGAGTTCCCAAGGGCCAAAGCTGTGACAATTTAAGCAACAAAATAAATAACAATTGTGTTTGCTTATAGCCCATAGAATAAAATAAAGGTTGGGGGGAGTTCTTCCTTAGAGAAGAAATCAATTATAAATGAAGAAGGAATAAAAGACCCAGAAAATACTGTTAGAACAGTGACAATTGTTGCATGCAAGATCCACTGATAAATCCAAAAATTAGTGAAGGACAGTTTGAGTAAAAGAGTGTATTTGCATAGTCTCCAAGTATCTACCCCACAGGATATGTATTAATTACAAAAATAAAAATAGTAACTATAAATTGGAGAAACCAGGCAGATACCATATAAACCAAGGGATCAATGTTAACATTGACATAAATATGACATACTGAAATGATATACCCCCAATATGATACACTGAGGACACATTCTTTCTGTTGTATCCTTCTTAAATATTCATGACAAGAATCCATCTAATTATGAGAAATCATGAGACAGAGCCAAACTGTGACGTATTCTACAAAACAATGGACCAGTACTTCACAGGAGTGTTAAAAGTTCATGAAAGCCAAGGAAAGTAATACGAAATATCACGGATCAGAGAAGAATAATGTGGCATGAAAACTAAATGCAATGTGGAATACTGGATTGGTCCTAGAACAGAAAAATAACATTGGTCAAAAGACTGGCTAAAACCTGAATAAAGTGGGAAATAATTTAGTACGATTATACCAAAATTACTTTATTTTTTATTATAGAAGTATGGGTTTACAGAAAAATCATGCATAAAATATAAGATTCCCATATAACATTTATAATTAACACCTTGCATTGGTGTGGTACATCTGATAAAAATGATTTAAAGCACATTTTTATAATTGTACTATTTACTATAGTCCATGGTTTCACTTCAGGTTCACTGATTGTGCAGTGCAGTTTCATGGATTTTTAAAACTTTTTATCTCAGCATCTCAGAATTTAGAAATAGCCATTGCAACTCATGAATTGATGTGACTGCTGTAAGAGCTTACAATCTAGAAACCTTTGCAATAAGCCTTCCCCTGGCAACCTATGCTTTCAGATTCAATTCTCAGAATTTCCATATTATAGTTAGTCCATATTAGTGAAGCATTATAACGTTTGTCTTTTCATTTCTGGTTTATTTCACTCAACATACTGTCCTCAGGGTCAATTCACTTAGTTGTATACCTCACACTTCATTCCTTCTTGCTGCCACTCAATATTCCATTGCATGTATACACCACAGTTCACCATTCCATTTGTAAGTCAAAGAACTCTTCGGCCACTCCCATCCATTGAAAATCATGAATATAACGCCATAAACCTGGTGTGCAAATGTCCGTTTGTGTCTCTACTCTCAGTTCTTCCAAGTATATACCCAATAACAGGGTAGCAAGACCATATGGCAACCTCATTCTTAGCTTCCTGTAAAACCACCACAGTGCCTTCCAGATGTACTGCACCATTCTACCTCCCCACCAACAGGAAATAGGTGCATACCTCTCCCACATTTTTTCCAGCACTTGTATCCACATATTTATTTTTTTAAAAAGTTTTATTCACACCCCATACAATCCATCCTCAGTAAACAATCAATGATTCATGGTATAATCACATAGTTATACATTCAGCACCACAATATACATGAGGATATTTCCATTTCTTCTGCAAAGAAAGAGGCAGAGAACTAAATGAAGAATTAAAAAAAAAAAAAGGAAAATAAAAATAAAATTAAATAAATACATTGAAAAGGTCAGACAGCAGTTCTTTTGTGTGTAGGATTTCTGATGTTCTGTCCTCCAGTTCACAAATCCTTCTTCTGCCTCTTCAAATCTGCTGTTGTATGTCTCCATTGTGTTTCTCATCTCTTCTAGTACACCTTTCATTCCCATATGTACTGCCATTTATTTTTTCAAGCTTTTGAATTCTTCTTCATGGTCATCCAGTGTCTCTTTATAGCCTTCATCTCTTTTGCCACATTATCTTTCAGCTCATTGATTTGATTTAGAAGATTTGTTTGAACATCTTTAATTAGTTGTTTCAACTCCTTTATCTCATTTGAAGTGTAAGTTTCTTCCTTTGACTAAGTCATATCTTCATTTTTCCTTGTGCAAATCATAATTTTTTGTTGTCTAGGCATCTGGTTTTCTTGATTACCCCAATCAGATTTTCCCAGACCAAATGGGCCCAGGTCTCAGGAGGAGGATGTAATAAGTATCAAGTTTTCCTAAGGATGAGCATCAGAAGATTGTCAGACTTTCCTGTGAGGCCTCTAGACTCTGTGCTTTGCCTATCCCACCCAGCAGGTGATGCTTGTCAGCTTGCATCTCCCCACCAGCATAAAGAGTTGTGCCCATATCGGTTTCTGTTTTTTTGTTTTCTTTCCCCCAGACCCCGGGGTCTGAATTCTTTGAGGGAGGGCAGATACTTGAGCTGCACCATACTCCCCTTTTCTTAGGGAAGATATGCCCCATAGGGAATTGTCTCCTACACTTGACTTCTTCCTTTATCTCTAACTCTCTTAACTCTACCCTTGCCTGTGTTCACTGACAATTGAAAATGCCTGAAGCTTTCTCTAATGTGCTACTTAGAATGTGAGAGAAAAAAAGAATAAAGGAAGAAATCCCCTTTTCAGGGTCAGTCTTCATCCTCCAGTTTCACTAGTCAACCAGAGCTGGTACCTGGTTCTGTGTGCCCCTTTTCTTGGGACACAACTCTTTTCTAGTATTCTGAGTTCAGTCAAATCCAAAGCCTCTGCTTTTATTTATTTATTATTGTTTTTCCTATCAGCCCCACCTTCTCTCTGCCAGGAGGGACTGCAGGGTTCCATTCCAGACTGGTGTATGAGGTATTTCCATTCATGGATCTTCCACAAACAGTTGTTCCAGACAATTTTTTAGTTATTCCTTGCTATTTACTAGTTGCTATAGGGGACTAACTAAATTCCACAACTCCCTATGCCATCGTTTTACCTTGCCTCTTTCTGTCATTGTGGTTTTGCTTTGCATTTCCCTAATGGCTAATGATGTTGAGCATCTTTTCATGTGCTTTTCAACCATTTGTATATCTTCTTTGGAGAAAGTTCTATTCAAGTTTTTGCCAATTTTTTAATTGATTTGTTTATATTTTTTGTGGTTTAGCTGAAGGATTTCTTTACATTTTCTGAATATTAAACCTTAATCAGATATGTGGTTTCTAAGTATTTTCTCCATTTTGTAGGTTGTCATTTTACCTTCATGATAAAGTTCTTTGAGGTCCCAAAGTTTTCAATTTTGATGAGGTCTCATTTATGTATTTTTTCTTTTGTTGCTTTTGCTTTGGGTATAAAATCTAAAAGACCATTGCCTATTACAAGGTCTTAAAGATGCTTCCCTAAATTTTCTTTTAGGAATTTGACAGTTCTGGCTCTTACATTTAGGTCTTTGATCCATTTTGAGTTAACTTTTATATAAGGTGTGAGGTAGTTGTCTCCTTCATTCCTTTGCAAATAGAGATACAGTTTTCTCAGCACCATTTGTTGAATAGACTATTATTTACCAATTGAATGGTCTTTGCTCCCTTGTCAAAATAATTTGACCCTAAAGGTGAGGGCTGATTCTGAGCTGTCAGTTCAATTCCATTGGTCCTATATGTCTGCCCTTGTGCCAGTACCATGTAGTTTTGATTACTTAGGCTTGGTAATAATTTAAAATTGGGAAGTGTCAGTCCTCCTACTTCACTCTTCTTTTTCAAATGGCTTTGGCTATTTGGGGGTCCCTTACTTTCCCATGTAAACTTGATAACTGGCTTTTCTATTTCTGCAAAGAAGGTTATTGAAATCCTGATTGGCTTTGCATTGGATTTATAAATCACTTTGAGTAGAAATGACTTCTTAACAATATTTAGTCTTCGAATCCATGAACATGGATTGTCCCTCCATTTCTTTAGGTATTTGATTTCATTTAGCAATGTTTTGTAGTTTTCTATGTACAGGTCCTTTACAACCTTGGTTAGATTTATTCCTAGATATCTGATTATTTTAGTTACAATTATAAATGGAACTTTTCTTGATTTTTTCTTCTGATTGTTCATTGCTTATGTATCAAACACTACTGAATTTTGGTTGTTGCTCTTCTACCACACCACTTCTCTGTATTCATTTTTCAGCCCTAAGATATTTGTTGTGGATTTTCAGGATTTTCTGCATATAGCATCATGTCATGTGTAAATAATGAAAGTTTTATCTCTTTATTTCCAATTTGGATCTGTAGTTCAATCATTTTAAGGCTCCTAATTTTTCTCATATTAGCATTTAAAGTTAAAATATCTGCTGAGAGAACTAATTGAGCTATATTTTACAGATTAAATTCCAAAATGAGTTCCCCTTTAACCTATTTTTTATATAGAGGTATAGTTTTTAGTTTCCAAATTTGGTGGCTATTTTTGTTAGCTATTGTCTAACATAATAGCATTATCATGAGAAACTGTTGTCATTGAAATTTGCTGAAACTTGCTTTATGATCTAGCAATGATCAATTTTTATAAATATGTTTGAAAAGTATATGCATATGTATACATAGAATAACACGTAGTTCTATATATAAACTTTGAACAAGTTTCTTAACTGTTCTATTCAAATTCTATACCCTTATTTACTTTTCTTATTATTCATTCAAGTGTTGAGAGATGTATTGAAATTTCCCATTACTATGATAGATTTGTTGATTTCTCCCTGTAATTGTCTATTTTTAACCTTTATTTTAAAATTATGTTTTATAATGCATACAAGTTTAGAATCAATATATACTATAGGGACCCATTTAGTAAGATTAAATAAAACAATACTTTTTCTTAGATTTTTAATACATTTGTAACATATTACTCAGCTTACTCCAGCTTCGTTTGATGCTGTTTCCATTACATTTTTTTTTCATCCTTTATTTGATTCTTCCAGAGCTTCTAATTTAAATGTATTATATAAATTACATATAGCTAGATTTATTTTCTTTAATCTTGCCATTTGCCTATGAACTGATAATTTTATATCCTTTTATTTGTATTGTGGTTACTAATAAATTTGAATTTCTTTCTACCACCATCTATTCTGCTTTGTATTTTCTCATCTACTCTTCTATTTATTTGCTCCTTTCTTACCTTCTTTTGGATTAACTTGTTATGATGGTTAAGTTCATGTGTCAACTTGGCCAGGTTATGGTGCCCAATTGTTTGGTCAAGCAAGCACTGGGCTCATTGTTACTATGAGGACATTTCATGGACTTAAGTCATCAGTAAGTTGGTTACATCTGTGACTGATTACATCTACAATCAACTGATGAGATTGCCTTCAACAATGAGAGATGTCTTATTCAATCATTTGAAGGCTTTAAAAGGAGTAGTGACAGTTTCAGCAATCAGAAGAGAGAATTTCCTTCTCTACTTTAGCCAGACAGCTTTGCCTTGGGCATTCATCAAAAGCCTTCAACAGAGGGTAAATCTAAGATGGTGGCTAGGTGAGACAGGGCAAAAAAAAATGCCTCTTGAAAAATACTAGATAAAAACCAGAAAGTGACCCAGAACACCAGGTCCAGTGATGCATCAGCTGGACAAGGTCTGCTAAAACCACAGGGACTGTGCACTTGGTGAAACCGGGATCTGCATTCTGAAATGAGTGAGTAAGCTGGCTGAAAGTCCTGTAGCTGTGCTGTGGTGTGGGGAAACTGGGGGTTGGTGTTTGGAGACAGACGAGTTCTTAAAAAAAAAAAAAATAAATCCAGGAGTGGCTGCAGTTACAATGGTGAGAACCATGCAGTGAAGCATGGCAGAAGTGGGCTGTGCCAACCTCTCGGTGTCTGGCATGGAGGATAGACCGCTGCTGATTCTCTCAGGGCCAGGGGGGCAGAGGGGAGAGCCAAAAGGAGAAAGAAACTGAACAACTTGCAGCCAGCTCCTCGGCGGGCCAGAGACACTCCTGTCCAGGGCCAGATGCACAGCCCAGAGCCACGCCAGGAAACTCAGTGTGACAGGGAATGTATCCCATGGCACCATGCACACACCACAATATTGGCTGTGGACAGTGGCCTTGGGTGCACACACAGCTAGTTGTTCCGGAGCTGGGAAGGCAGAGCTGTGCAAAAATTGGGGGGGTGGTTGAGATGCCCCATTCAGCCATCTTTGCATCAGGCTGGGAGCACCCCTCCAAGGCCCAGTGGCCCGGGGCTTCCCCTGATGGACGGTGTGCACTTGTGATGTAGCACAGCCTTCCCTCAGCAAAGGTCCTAGAAAATCACAGCTGAGAAGGGGGGGCCCACTTGGAAATCCCAGGGACCATACATCAATGCTGGGGACTTGTGGATCAGTGGCAGAGACAATCTGGGGGAAAACCAAAAGGAAGGCTTAGACTTTTGCAACAGTCTTGAATCTCCA
Source organism: Choloepus didactylus (assembly GCF_015220235.1). NCBI lineage: Eukaryota > Metazoa > Chordata > Mammalia > Pilosa > Megalonychidae > Choloepus > Choloepus didactylus. Next base: position 119,490,855 of record NC_051316.1, read on the forward strand.
GGAGCACCTGGTAGGTTTGATTATTAAAGCTGCCCTGCCTCTCTAACCACCCAGACACAAGCCCCACATTCAGAGCAGAGAGCACCACCAACACACCCAACCATAGTGCACCAATTGAACCATACAAGAATCATTTCCCCACAAACCACAAAGGCAAAGTTGAGAAGAACTGACTTGAGGGGAATAGTGCCTCGCAGACACCATCTGCTGGTTAGTTAGAGAAAGTGTATGCCACCAAGTTGTAGATCGGAAAAATCAGATTGGTATTTTTTATAACTTGAAAGAACCCTATCAAGCCAAGCAAATGCCAAGAGGCTAAAAACAACAGAAAATCTTAAAACATATGATAAAACCAGATGATATGGCGAGCCCAAACCCAAACACCCAAATCAAAAGATCAGAAGAGACACAGTACTTGGCACAATTAAACAAAGAACTACAATCGAGGAATGAGAGCATGGCACAGGATATAAAGAACATGAAGAAGGACATGGCACAGGATATAAGGGACACAAAGAAGACCCCAGAAGAGCATAAAGAAGAAATTGCAAGAGTAAATTAAAAATAGAAGATCTTATTGGAAATAAGAGAAACTGTTGGCCAAATTAAAAAGACTCTGGATACTCATAATGCAAGATTAGAGGAAGTTGAACAGTGACTCAGTGTCCTAGAGGACCACAGAACAGAAAATGAAAGAACAGAAGTAAGAATGGAGAAAAAAATTGAAAAAATCAAATGGATCTCAGGGGACATGATAGATAAAATAAAACATCCAATTTAAGACTCATTGGTGGTCCCAGAAGGGGAAGAGAAGTGTAAAGGTCTAGAAAGAATATTCAAAGAAATTGTGGGGAAAACTTCCCAAACCTTCTAGACAATATAAATACACGAAAGCATAAATGCCCAGTGAACTCCAAATAGAATAAATCCAAATAAACCCACATGAAGACATATTCTCATCAGACTGTCAAATACTGAAAAGAAGGAGCAAGTTCTGAAAGCAGCAAGAGAAAAGCAATTCACCACAAACAAAGGGAAACAACATAAGACTAAGTATTGACTACTCATTGGGCCACCAGGGAGGGCAAGAAGGCAGTGGCATGACATATTTAAAAGTCTGAGAGAGAAAAATTTCCAAACCAAGAATACTTTATCCAGCAAAACTCTCCTTCAAATTTGAGGGAGAACTTAAATTTTTCACAGACAAACAAAAGCTGAGAGATTTTGTGCCAACAAAAGAACCTGCCCTACTTCAGATAATAAAGAGAGCCCTACCAACAGAGAACAAAGAAAGAAGAGAGAGAGATACAGAGAATTTTAACAGACATATATAGAACCTTACATCCCAAATCACCAGGACGCACATTGTTCTCTTGTGGTCACAGATCTTTCTCCAGAATAGACCATATGCTGGGAGATAAAACAAGCCTCAATAAATTTAAAAAAAACACAAACAGCTGAATATATTCAAAGCACATTCTCTGACTACAATGGAATACAAATAGAAGTCAATAATTTTTGATTTGGTAACTCCACTATTTACTTCCTACAGGATATAAAATATATAAACTCTAATAACAAATCAGTGGTTTTAGACTCAATGTAAAATATGTAATTTTTGACAAGAACTATATAAAGGTGGGGAGAATGGAGGAGTATAGGAACATAGTTTATGTGTCCTTTGAAGTTAAGTTGGTATCAAAGATAAACAAGACTGTTATGGATTTAAAAGTTAAATTTAAGTCCCACAGTAAACACAAAGAAATTATCAGAGAATATGACCATAGAGATGAAAAGTAGAGTATGAGTTATGAGAAGAGGGGGAAGGGGCAATGGGGAGTTAAGACATGAGTGTAGGGTTGCTGTTTGAGGTGACGGGAAATTTCTAGTAATGGATGGTGGGAAGGTGGTAGCAGTTACAACATTCTAAATTGATTAATCCATTAATCCCACTGATGGAATGCTGGGGTGGGGCGGAATGGGAAGATTTAGGCTGTATATGTTTCCACAATTGAAAAAAAAAAAAAAAGACAGTCTACGTAGATGACAATTGAATGCTAAGGGTGATCCTGAATGGGATCTGAGGATGGAGGACAGGAGGCTCAAAGGGACACAGTTGGGACACAAGAAAAAAAATAATAAAGGAAATATAGAATGTAAGCTTTGTATCAATGTTGAATTTCTTGAACTTCTTAGCTGTGCTTAATGGGATTGCATAAAAGAATGTTCTTGTCCATGGGAATTGTATTTGTGAATTATAGTGTTTGTTCAAGGATGTGTGCAGTTAGCTCTCATATGTTCAGAAGACAGAGCAATAGATGATGGATGATAGGGAGGGAGGCAGGGAGGGAAAGAAAGAAATGGCAGTGTGACAGCATGTTAAAGTCGGTGGATGGGGGTATTGGGGGAGGGGGTCAGGGTATGCTGGAGTTCTGTGTATGGAGTTTGTATTGTTTTTGCAACTGTTCCTATAACTTTGAATTTATTTCAAAATAAAATAAAAAAAAAAACCTTCATCAGAGTTCCCAGCTTATAGCCTCCCCTATGGAATTTGGACTTGTGCATCCCCACAGTTGGGTGAGATAACTTTTATAAAATCTCACAATATTTACAGATACCTCCTGTCAGGTCTGTTTCCCTAGAGAACCCTGACTCATACAGGTGGATATAAAGATAGATTGTCAGAGGTAGATAGATAGATATTGATTAATAAATAGAAAAAGAAACCATATATATAGATACATGATTAAACATATGAATCAATAAAATCATCAAAAACTATGGTTTATTTCAGTTTTATTATACTGATTTATGGGAAAATTATATAGCATAATTTTGCAACTTGGTCAATTGTTGCAAAATCTCAAGAACTATCTCTTGTGAACATCAACATCCTGCCTTCAAGTTTCTACTTGTTATTATAGGAACTAAATGAGTTAATACATTCAAATTGTTTTGTAACCTATAAAGTCCTTAACATATATTCTATATTTTACAATTCTGCAATGTTTATGTTTGAAGACTCATTTACTGAGCTCAATAGCCTTTGGAAAAAAAAAATCTTGTGCATGAAGACAATGTTGATGATGTATAAACATTGTCAGTATCTTAGAACATAAAAAAATATATATGTGGCTGATATATTTCTAATAGACCTTTAATACTAAAGCAAACTTTTACTCTAATTTTGGCTTTGTGGTAGGCAGAATTCTAAGAGTGACCCTCAGTGACTCTTTTCTTTGAGAGTGAGTGGAGCTTGTGAATATGAAGAGATATCATCCCCCAGGATTATACTATGTTTTATGGCACAGTTGATGTAAAAACAGATGATCAGGGTGGGCCTAATATGGTCACATGGCCCCTGTAAAAGATCATTTTCCTCACCTGATAGCAGGAGAGAAAGACAGATGGAGAAGTTAGGAAGATGTGAAGCATGAAGGTCCTCAATGTAATGTTGCTCCTTTGAAGATGGAGGGATCCATGTCAGAAGCTGTGCACATCTTCTATGACCAGAGAGGAACTCCCAGCTGACAGCAAGCAAGAAAACAGACATATCAGAACTACAACCACATAGACTGAATTCTGCCAACCGGAATGAATTTGAAAGCTGTTTCTCCTTCAAAATCTCCAGATTTTCAAGACAAGACAACACCTTTTAGCCCTGTGAGGCACTGAGCAGAAGTCTGGTTGAGGTGGCCTGAATGTCTGGATTACAGAACAATTGCATAATAAATGGGCATCAAAGTCCCTGCCTCATAGGGTTGCTGGAAGGATTAGGTGAGCTAATACTTGCAAAAAGGCTTAGTCTGTTGCCTGAAACATAGTTGTATTGAATGGCTGTGCTTGGATATTGGCATGTCATAAATATTTATAGAGTAATTTCAACAGACTTGTATAGATTATGGGAGTGGAGGGTTTAGGGCATAGATGAAGAGTTGTGGCACATGTAAGTAAAACAAAGAAACAAATAAATGGGCATTTTTTTAAACCATTAAGTTTGTGGTAACTTGTGTTGCAACAACAGGAAATGAGCACAGGTTTATTATACAGTGATCATTAGCTCTCTAAGATCCTGGAAGACCATTTAATTTAAAATAACAATGAAAAATTAATTCAGAGTGGTCATGATATAGGCTAAGCTTGTTTTCCCAATCAGGATTTGGATCTTACCGCATTCTGATAGAAGACATGCATTAGATGTAAATAAGGTATGGACTATAAAATACTAGACAAAATATTGAAGAATCAGAAATCATACTTTCCTTATTTAAAAAAACATCAGCATTAGTAGTGTTATGTCAGTACGTAGTGAAGGCATTATCTGATAGAAATCTGGATTCCTGAATAATCTTATGGACCCCCCTGCAATATCCCCCAAACTTGTCATGGTCTGAGACATGAGTGAGAAACTTTCATTGAGTCAAACCATTGAAATTTTTGTAGATTATCTTCAAAACGTTGCCGGAATTTATCTAATAAAACTCCTCCTTAATGGGAAAAATAATCTGAAATTTCTTAAATAGGTAATGAAATCACGTTCAAAACACTACTCTATGTAGTGTTTATATTTGTCTATTAGTGGTGTGGAGTGGTGGATGGAATAAATCTTGTCTAATGCAAGCTTTTCACTAACTTTATAATTTTAATACACATTTTGACTTGCTTAAAACCTTTTATCTATGAACAAACCATCAAATCAAGGTGGAAAAAGTCACTATAAAGTTACAGAAAGGATTTAAAGGACACCTGAATGTAAGGGAAATTAGGATTACAATTGATCTTCATGGGTCAATATATATTTCATCTTTTTTATATAAGCAATAAATTAAAAACACATGAAAAATCAAGACAATTTTTTAAATGTAAAATCAGTTGGTTATTTTAAAACTACCAGCTTAATTTAGTCAGTGAAAGTAGACACTAATCTTATACTGAATTTTGGAGAGCATAAAGCTTACGTACAAGTGGTTTCTCTGGTTTTTCCCCCTTTAACTCTCAGTACCTTTTGCATCTTTATGATGTCACATCTCAACATCACTAGTTTTGAACTTAGCAAAGCCTAAGTCCTGGTAAATCATAGGTGGGGGAAATGTCTGTACCAAGATTGTAAGTCCTCTTTCTCAAATTTTACACTTTTTAAACTTACTGAGATAGTCTAATTTGCTTTACATGTATTCTCTCTAGTGTAAAAACATGTTTATTATATTATGATGTCATTGATTAAAAAGGGGGATGTGTTTAGCAAAAGGCATACATTCTCCAGCAATATCATAGGTTGCTTTGACCCAAGATCTAACTAGTTCATACACATCAACAAAAGAGCTACTTAACTTTGGATAGTCTTTTTCAATTGTGACTCTTACTTCATTTCTTATCATATTGTACTTTGGGAAATAGAGAATAAAATAATTCATACCTCTCATACATGGAGGTATCACTTCTCTAGGAGACATTTAGAAATCTATGGAAATGTTTTGGAATGAAATATTTGGTAGTAAGTTGGCAAGCCTATACAAAACCCACCAAAATGCTAACTGTGCCCTCAATAGGAAACAGTGTATGAACAGTACTTTGAAATATAAGCAAATTATCCAGACTGGATGTAAGTTTCATTATGCCTCCTTATGGATAATTGTGTTTTAATGAGACAGAAACAAAGAAAACATTTCAGTTGTGTAAACTAGACTGGGCAAAGGCGTGGTGCTCTGAAATATAAAAATTAACTGGCTTATCTTTTAACACACTGTTAAAGAGAAGATAAACATAAATCTTGAAAATAAGTAAAACAGCCTTTCCATAGACACTGGTCCCCACTTCATTTCAACTTGATCATAATTTAAGACAGTTTCCCAAAAGATTTAAATGTATTTTTCAACAAACGTAATAATCATAACAAACCTATATATTTGTTACTATCTGCCAGATGCTCTGCTAAGCATTTAATGTATTTTAACTCATTTAATCCTCACAACTTTGTGAAGTGATGCCTGTTAGTCATCCCACTTTCACAGATGGGGAGACTGAGACTCAGTCAGTGATTTGTTCCAGTATTAGCACATGAATCTAGGTTCAAAGCCAGGCAGTCTGCTTTCCTGGTGTGCTCCATGCACCATCTGCAATATAGATGATTAGAAATAGAAAAAATCCAGCAATACCAACATTCATTATATCATGTTTCATAAGTGTTTAGGTATTATAATCCAGTATTGTCACAAATATAACCTAATTAATGTAATATTATAAGAAAATAGCACATGGTATACATGTTACATGTTGTAGATAAGGTATATGTATCATAATATGTTATATTAGTATTGCATAATGATATATAAGTGAGTATGGATATGTTATTGTTGATATTTAACATACAATAAACAATAACTTTACATAGTATATAGTATAATATACGGCATTTCATTTAATGAGTATATTGTAACAGCACAAAAATCATGATAGTCAATATAAAAATGGAATGCCTAAAATATTTATGCAACTGAAAAGATGTTCATCTACAGTAATACTAAAATAAATGACATCAAAACATTAGCTCTACCGTGAGTATTGTTTCCTTTTCCTCACCTTCAATTCTCCTTTTTAAATAGATTTTTTTAATTGAAATAAATACCACAATCACAGGGTAGGAAACTACAAAGAATGCAAAATGAGCTCTATCCACCTATCTCATCACTTAACCCTAAAAATCCTTTAATTTTTCTCAGAAAATTAGAATAAAATTCAAAGACCTCTGGAGTTGTTTCCTACCACTTTCCCTTTCTGTCCTCTCCTGTCCATTATAATGCTGGTTCCCTTGCTTTTTTATGCAAATTCTTATCTCAAGAAGTTGCATGGCTTATTGCCTCTTCATTTCTTTCTGATCAAATGTCTTCTCAGTAGAGAGGATTTTTTTAAACTTCGTCTTCAATTAGCACTCTTTATTAACTCCATACTGCAACTCTCAAAATTTTCCCATAATACACACACTAGCTGACGTGGGACTGTGGTAAACTGTTTGTTTAGATTATTTTCTGTCTTCATGACCTACAGGAAGGAAGCCTTGTCCACCTGTTTATCCCCCCACGACCAAAACAGCACCTGAGGCAGATCAGGAGCAGTGTAAGTGAGTAACTGTATAATAATCACAACAGCCCTTCTTTAAAATATGGGCATTGATGAAAGTGATTGTGAGGAAATATACATCAAAAGGAATGCTGGCAGATTTTGTGGTGACCAGAAATAGAATATGTTGGGAAAAGGAAGAATTATGAGAGAAATTCTAACATGGGATACATTTTGATTCCAGGCAAAGAAACATGAGAATTACACTCTATCTTAATTACTTTTAATCTAAATGTCTTAAGCACTATCAAATGCCGACCACATAGAAATCAGCAGTACTGCATGGACTTTCAGAGAACTTCACTACAATGGTTGAAAACTTTTTGCTTTATGTAATTTCAAAACTCTCCTGTTATTATAGAAGGAAGTGTGGTAGATTTCCTAATCGAATGGCCTCACTGTTAGCCAATGAAGCACACAAGAAAGTCCTTAATAAACGTGCATATGTATTTGAATTCAAGTGGCAACTTCTAATCTATTCAACACAGAAAGTTTGAGATGTCAAAAATAATTTTCTTTATTTGTCTTCACTCTTAGTAGTAATCAACGACACGCCTAGTCTTAGAGTTATATTTCTGTGCCCATGGCTACCAACTTGGAATTGATAAAGAAAATTATCTCTGAGCTCAGTTTTTCTCTTCCCATACATTCCTCATCAATACTTATGCAGCATCAAACCTCAGAAACCTTACTCAGGAATGGCCCCTCTTCTTGTCCTTGGCCTCCAGTTCAGGTGGTGCCCGTCATTTCTAATGCTGCTGAGCCTGAAGCCCCACTGGAAGACGTGGGAGGAGGTTCTCACCAAGCTTTGCCATCTGATAGGGAACACAAAATTCTGAACTTTTAAGCTTCCAGTTATAGCTTCCCCCAACTGAGCTCCTCTGTACCTTTTACTGTTTTTCACCCCCTTGAATTGCATTAACAAAGTCCTCCCTCACTATCCTAGCCTAGGGATGTGCATTGACTTGTAACAGGGTTTCTCAACCTTTGCACTATTGAAAATTAGGTCGGATGACTCTGTTGGGGAGAGGGAGGTGTTGTGCATTATAAGATGCTTGGCAGGACCCCTGGCTTCCACCCATTTAGATGCCTGTATCACCCGCATCAGCACCACACACACACACACACACACACACACACAATTGTGATAACCAAAAATATCTTCAGGTATTGCCAAATGTCCCTTGGGGAGAGGGGTGAAAGTTGAAAGTTCTTTGTCCTATAGATGATGCAGAACCCAAAGCCCACTGGCAGGATTCACACAAACAAGATGTCTGTGGACAATGCACACAAAATTGGGGGAGGTATCATATTATTTAAAGTCCTTCCCCTTTTATTTATTATATGTTCTTAAACTGCATTCAAGCAGAGATACTGTTAAAGGCAAGAATAAAGGCATGTGTATTCTGTATTTATATTGAAATCATTTAAGACTAAAATGAAAAAAAATCATGGAGATAGCTAAATATTTAATTCCTTTAAAACCATATAGAACGTATATAATTCTATACAGAGAAACATATATTCTAAAAATAAAGGCCCCCAATCTACATCGAGATAGCTCAGATTTTTATTTAGGGAAAACTATACCTAGTTCCTTTTCTCTAGGAGACAAACATATTGCATTCCACATTACTGACAATGAGGAAACTTCTTTGATTATAAAAGCTTACAGAGATTGAGATTGATTTTGAAATGACTGGATGTTAGGATCTGAAATATGGGTTGATCTGTGGGTATGTTTGATTAAATTAGATCTCCCTAAATGTCCTGGGACACAATTAAAATATGAAAGAAAATTTGCATTCATATGAAAAAAATAGCTGCAAAAGAAGAAAAAATAATAGCATAATAAAAGAAAAACTAACAGTTGACATTTTTTTTTAATGAGAAACTTCAAAAAGTGAATCTCAATGAAGACTGGTCTAGAAAATTTCCTGACGGTCCTAGAAAGGAAGGAGAGAGATGTTGCCATCAGCTGAACCAGACTTGGAGAAAAGAGATAGGCAATGACAGCTAATCCTAGAAGAACAGATTGATTTAATTTCTTATGGCTGATATGTAAATTTACCTAGAAAGTGGGGACTAGGGTAGCATTTACATTGCTACTTTGGAGTCCTATAAACTTTCCTCAGTTCAGTAAACAGGCAAGAAATCAAATTTGTTAAATTGTGACGGTCATTAACCCTAATTTAACCAGCCCTAAACAACATACAAATTTTCCAGCATCCAAGAAAGTTCCATTGTGCCAATTTCCATTTAATCCACCCTGGCCCCTCCCCACAAATAACTATTCAATTACAATACATAGTCTTGCTTATTCTTGAATTTCATTACAAATGAAATTCAACAATATACACTCAAGGGTTTCTGGATTTTTCTTTCAGTATAGTGATTTTGAGATTCATCCATATTGCCATGTTGCATGTATCAGTAATTCTTTCCTTTATGGAATCAAAACCCAGGATGCAATACTTCAGTTGAGGAGGGATGGATTCTGAAGCTTGTATCATGGAATCCTTCCCCTGTCAATGCAAAAGACAACTACATTGGCTCTTATGATTGATCTGTATGAGGATTTTACTTGCCTTTTCTATAAACATGTCAGCTCCCCAGAGTTTGTAATGCATAGTATGGCTGCAGTACTTGGAGGGACAGCAGAAGCAATTTTCACTCCACTTGAAAGAGTTCAAACATTGCCTCAAGACCACAAATATTATTCCTGCAAAGGAGAAGCTAAGACTACTCATAATTATGACTAAGAGTCACTCCCAGAGAACCTCTTTTGCTGCTCAGATGTGGCCTCTCTCAGTCAACTCTGCAAATAATCTACTACCCTCCCCCTTACCTGGGACATGACCTAACATGCAACATGACCCCCAGGGATGAGCCTGGCCCTGGCATTGTGGGATTGAGAATTCCTTCTTGACCAAAAGGGACCATTTAGGCAGTACTCATTTAGTCAGTGATCCTATCTGTAGAGGGCTACTGGGTGCTATGTTGGGATTCATGTTTTTTCCACTTAATGTTGTAAAAACTTGCATACAGTATCAGATTGGTGGGGAATTTCAATCTTTCCCCAGGGTTTTCCAAAAAATCTGGCTAGAACGGGATAAGAAAGTAACAAACTTTTTCAGAGGTACCCATCAGAATTATCATGGGTCCCTCATATCTTGGGGCATAATCAATACGACTTATGAGTTCATGTTAAAGGTTATATGAAAGAAATCATCAGTTGGCACCATTTATCAATCAAATAGACCTAAGAAAACTGCAGTTTGGCCTGGTTCCTAATTAGCCACATACAAGTTGGTATCTTAAGTCCATGGAATAGTAAACTACAGACAAAGATGTTTTCTTTAAATATCAACAGTAACAGTATAAAGATTTCAGTAGGAAAAAAAAACAGTTCTGGAGCTATTCAAATTTTATTACTTCACCATGTGTCAGTGTTGAAAAATTGAGTATTTCATCTCAATGGAGTTTTTGATAAACAGTTTTTCATCTCAATATTTCAAACAAATTGTTGAATTTAGAGTCATCAATTATATTCCACACTATCTTTGCTACCTGGCAATGTGTATAGAGAAATACTATGTTATTGGGATTTTGAGAAAAGAAAGAGCTTTACTGCAAGGTAGACCAGCCTGGAGATAGGAGGCCAGGTTCAAATCTGTACACTGATCTGAGAGTTAAAGGAAATTCTGTGGGAATGGGAGGTGCGAGGTGGGGACAGAAGTGGGGAGGTTTGACTTGGCAAGTCCAATTGGTTAATTATAGCTGTCCATATGTGGTAGAGTAGATTTTAAGGTGAATCTTCCTTATTGAAGGACCTCTCACGTTTGATTTGCTTCTGAAATCTCCTTGTTCTTGTAATCTTGGCTCCAAGGGAGTTGACCTCTGTTCTTGGTGTCTCAAAGATCATCTAAAGGACAAGAGTCAGTGTTTCCTGTGCATGCCCAGGTTATACAACCTGCAGTAAAACAAGCTCAGAAGAAAATGTTGTAGGAACAGAGTATATCTCTACAAACTGATTTTCCCTGCTCACGGTTTCATCCTTTAAAAATGCGGAGTTCTCTGTGTCAGTGCTGGTATTGGTAATTTGTGTATTCTTGTACCTTTTTTCTTCATCAGTTTGTTAGGAGTTAGTTGATTTTAATATTCTTTTCATAGAATAAACTTCTAGATTTCTAATTTTGTTCTAATTGTCTTCTATTCCTTGATTTTGCTCATATATTTATTATTCTCTTCCTTTTACTTTGATTTTAATTCATTCATATTTCTGAATTTTTTGAAGAGGAAATTGAAACATTGATTTTTAAAGCTCTTTATTTTTTGGTTTGTTTCTGCTTTTTTAACATAAGGCATTAAAGCTTCCTCCATGCACTGCTAGCATTACTCCACAATTTTTAATAAATTATGTTATAGTTCAGTTGCTTTTATTGAAAAGAATACATGGTGATTTAACTTTGGCCATGAGCTGCTCATAAAGTACTGTTTATTTTTCAAATATTTGGGTATCTTGTAGGTAATTTTGTTGTTGATTTCTAATTCAATTTTGTTGTGATCAGAAAACATACTCTAGAAATTATACCAGGAATTAATGGTTCATGCCTAAAAAACATTTGGAAAATCTCAAGTTTAATATTGTTTCATGAACCTGAAATATTTCCTCTTTCAGAGTGTTTAGAGCAAAAAGAGTTCATAAACATTGTTGAGTTTTAAAATTTCTTCAGAAGTGTATGAAAGTACATTGGCTGGACCCCAAACTATAGAGATTCAGACACAGTGGAGCAAATATTTTTTGGTGCATGTTTTAATTAAGAAAGGACTTGACCAGATAATTTATTGGTTAATACATCCCGAATTTTAATAGATTAATTCAAACTTTTATATAGTGATAACTATATGCCACATTTGTGCTGGGAACTAGAGCTTTAATCAAGATATCAAGGTATTTTAGCTTCAGGTCTGTCAATATAAGTAAAATATTGTGTATTTGTGAATGTGTGTGCATGTGTGTACACACAAAATCATTCATGTTCAACAATGTCTGTATGTCCATAATATAATGTGCTAATATGGAGGAATCTCTCTCTGATGCATCTATTTTGTCTAGGTTACATATAAACAAAAATTAGATTTAAAAATCTCTTCATGGGAACAAGCATGTTCAAATAGTACTAAAACAAATGGGAACATCTAAATGGAGAATAATTTTCAACATAGATTTATTTCTCAGACTTTCCTATAGAACAAAAAATTGAATTCCACATAAATTCTTATGAGGTACACTCACACAAACAGAACACATTCACAGATGCATTTAATGATTCTGACTTTGTTAAATTATAAGAATGTTTGCATAGAGCTTTAAAAAATGATACTTTGGTTTCAAATTCAATTGTAGGATCATTTAGAGCATAGCACGGGGAAATTAATTCAACCATGATTTCACAATTTTTAAAAAAAGGTGGTATATATTTCAGATGAGGCAAGTTGGCAATTTGTTTTTTTTTCATATTTTACTCCACCATAGTTTTGTTCTTTTCAAGTCTGTGCTTGAAACACACATTAAGTTATCTTCACTTCCAAGGAATAAAATAATCTTATACAATAAAGGAGATTTGAGAATGTAAAATACTTCTCAAGTTGTTGGTGGCAAGTGCTTATGCATAGTAATGATCTTTAAATATGCTGATTTTGTATTCAATCAATTAAAATCTTTCCCTTTTATTTTAATAGCCGAAAAGTAAACCAGGGGACATATGATAATTACGTTCCAGGTAAGAATTCTGACTTAGAGTTCAATATTCATTTATAAAATATATAATTAATTTTAGGGAGAAGTGAGTGTTATCCTCCATTCAAAGTGATAAAGCAAACACTGCCTTGGGATAGTATTAAAAACATAGCTTTTTATTTCCTTGACACGTTTTTCACAGGCTCAGTGAAACATGGAAATCTATTTTTGTTTTGTTTTAAATCAAGAAGAATTAAGCAAATATATATGTACAGCAGTGTGGAGATGGACACAGTTAATGTGGGAAATCATATGATCAGACAATCTTTGAGTTGAAAGACATTGTGGAAATTGGAGAAACATCTTCATGCCAGTGTCAAGAATCTCTGCTACTACATTCCTGATAGATTGTACCCGACTTATAATTTACCAAAATTTCATTATCCCACAAGACCATTCGATCTGATGTTGAATAGCCTCAAATGCCATGTGGTTTCGCTCATACCCTGAGCTTATATCTTTCTGCCGTTCTGTAAATTTATCCCATTGCCCCTGATTCTCTCTTTAGGAGACTCACAGAACAAGTCTATTTCCTCTTTCTCACGGTCTATACTTCAAAGATTAAATACAGTGATAATATTTCTCATTGGTCTCATTGGTAGCCTAATTACCCTGAACCATTCCTATTATAATTTCCAGGTAACTTTACCCTCCCAATCACCCTTCTGTAATTATCTTGATTTGTGAATTTTCTTCATTAAAAATGTCATCATAACAATGCACTTCTTGGGTTTGTAGCAGTTACTCTTGTAGCTTGAAAAAGTGATGAATAACTGAGGGGATCTTACACTTTAGCATGTAGATTCAGTCATATATTTACTTATTTTAGGCCAGTCTCTGTGCTAAATGCTTTGGGGGCTACAGAAGTAGATTACATATTTCTGGTCTCAGTGGAATTAAATTCTAACCAAAAGAGTATAAAGAAAAAAATCTAAACAGGAAGAAATGGAAAGAATTAAAAGGAAGTGGTAAAATTGATTTTTTTTCCATTTCTATTACAGACTACATATAATAGATACTATATAGATACCTATAATAAATATTGGTTTTTATATAAAGTTATATGTGAAACTGGTTAAAATAGGAAAAAAGTCTGCTTTTTTATTTTCTCATATTGACAGCAGAGAACTTCAACATTATCAAATAAATGAATCCATAATTTGAATTGTTTGTTTATGCATTTACCTGGCATGTATTTTCACTTGCTGCCATTTCAGTTCTGATGAAGTTCTAACGATGTTCTCTTAAGTGTATGTTTTGTTCTTTCTTATTTTAGTCAGCGAATTAAGCAAAAAGTCATGGAATCAGCAACACTTCGCCTTGGCGTTTCCCAAACCACCCCGACCAGGAAAGAAAAGGAGATCAAAACCTTCCCAATTAAGAGAACATTCAGTTCCTGTAAGTATTGAAAAGAGTATGTAATTTATCGATAATAAAACTGTGAAATCATGTATAGTTATATATGTCATAGCTCAGTGAAGACCAATGGAATTTTCTACAATGATGGAAATATTTTAGTCTTTTGTATTCCAGTGTAGCTATTGAACAATGGAAATGAGGCTAGGGCAACTAAGGAATTAAATTTTATATTTCACTTAATTTTAATTTAATTTAAATGGTCTCATGGGGAAAGGAGACTTATTTTATATACATTTCATTGTAAAATTGTCCCCTTATTTCACATTAGCTAATTATTTGCTCACAAATAATTACACAAAATATGTAAATGAGAAGCACAGAAAGTTGGAGACCCTAAAGCTAAAGTTAGTAAGAACATTCAGGAAATGTTCCCCAGCTGTAGAAGTTCACTCATTAGAATCATGAAGTTACATTAAACCACAATGAAGGGTTTCAGTGCTTCCTCATTTTCTGTAATCTAGATCTCTGTATTTTGAGTATTGGAAGATAAGCATTATCCACTGTTTCTCTAGCATGAAGTCTGTCTTATCAATGCACAAGAATAATGGCAGCCTGGAGTCACTCATGAGATAAGAATAGATTCAAAGAAAAGTATCCACCAGATAAATGTACCATCATCCCTTGTTCAATCTGAAGTCCATTTATCCATCCAGTAGTTATTCAGGTTTCTTGTGTTTTCTCATGATTGTTTCTTTTCTGTTTTTACTTTATTCAAATTATCTAGTCCATCACTTGTTAATATCACTACCAAAATCAGTTATTTTTAACAATTAGGCATTGGAAAATAGTTGTTAGGATTTGAAAACAAAATGCACTGTTTTGCACAAATTCATGTGCACTGAATGTCACTACTTCTATTAGTTCAGTTATCTATCTGGGAATACTCATTTAATATCCTGCAAAGCAAGAAGAATTCCTCAGGCTTTTACCTTAACTTACAGATAGCTTTAGAGACCTTGTAAGTGAAAATAGAGACAAGGATCTCCCTGGAAGCCTGAAACTAATTATTAGATATTAAAGAACAAATAGTACTGAGCTGGCCTAGGAATGGCAGGTAGGCAACATATTCCAAGAATTCTCAAGAACACAGAATTTTTTTAAAGTCCTTTTCTGTTTTGTGAAGATGCGTTCTGATATGTCAAGAAACACTGTAGGTTCTCTACAATTCTTACAGACAATCTTGAAGGAATTATTGAAGGTACCCCAAAATTGAAATTGGGTCCCAAATGAGGTTTGGTTATCATTGGTCAAAAAAATGAAATTGAAGAAGCAGAATAACTATAAAATATACAATTTATCTACTCTTTTTCAAATTAAAATCTTTTCATGTTTGAAGTAAAAAATGTATTTGGTATCTGATAATAAATACAGTATAAGTCATGCAAAATTGTTCATCTTTATTCTAACCAATATTTCAGAGATATGGTGAAGAAAAATTAAAGGAGACTCAGAAAAGACCATTATGGATGCACCATTCTTTAATGACAATTTCGGAGAGACCTTCTGTTTATTTAGCTTCCAGGCGGAAGCCCCCAGGCAAACCAATGCATCCCTCCGAGGGGGATGCCAAAGGAGCAGGTGAACAGATGCATCCACCTGAAGAAATAGTTAGGAAACGTTCAGAAGATGAGAAAGCAGACAAGAAGGCCATATCAGACTCAGAATCAGAACCCACAGATTTAAAGAAGGATGCAAAAAAAGACAGGAAAGAATCCAAAAAAGGCAAGGGGTCAGACAAAGGAGCCACTGATGAAAAAGGTGCTGCCAAAACAGATGCCACAAAAGGAAAGAAAGAGTCAAAGAAGGGGAAGGGTACAGACACAGAGAGCGGAAGTGGTAGAGGAGATGCAAAGAAGGATAAGGATGCAAAGAAGGGTGGAAAGGATGCAAAAAAGCCCTCTGAGAAAGAGAGTGAGTCAAAGGAGGGCGTCAAGAAAGATTCGAAGAAGAAGGATAGTAAAAAAGATGACAAGAAGCCCAGTGAGGCAGACAGTGAATCAAAAGATAAAACCAAGAAAGATGTCAAGAAAGATGCCAAGAAAAAGGACAGTAAAAAAGATGAAAGTAAACTCAGTGAGACAGACAGCGAATCAAAGGATGACACCAAGAAGGGTGCCAAGAAAGATGCCAAGAAAAAGGACAAGAAAGATGCCAAGAAAGAGGATAAGAAAGAGGACAAGAAAGATTCCAAGAAAGATGCCAAGAAAGAGGACAAGAAAGATGACGATACAGAATCTGCTGATTCAAAGGGCGGAAAGAAGAAAGACAAGAAGGGTTCAAAGAAGGGCAAGTAAGCCTTGGATAATAATTCCAACTGAAAGAATAAATTAAAGATGTATTTGATGAAACAGTTATAGTGTCTGAAGTTGGATCTATGAGTGAAAAAGGGGGTTCAAATTATTAATCAATTGATTTCTAAAAGAGGGCAAAGAAGAATGCAAAGATGAACTCAGAAAAGATTCATAATAATTTAAGAAAGATGTTAAGAAAAATTAAGGGAGGATTCATTCAAAGACTTCGAAGTTACTTAAGCTAAATTTGGGAATATGAAGGATTCAATTAAAGATCGAAGAAGAAGATGCAAAAAAGAATGTTCAAGAAGAATGTAGAAGGTATTGACTGAATCTGGATACAAAATAAAAGCTCTAAGCAGGCTTCAAAAAAATCCAAGGAGTCAGATATTGAATTAATGTGTTCAAAAAACAAAAGCTGCATCCATTGGTTTAGATAAAAATAGAAACCTTAGGATTCACAAAAGGAAGTACATTAAACTATGGAAAGTCTACTTTTCAAGTGAATACAAATTAAAGGTAGCGTTCCTCAAAAATTTAAAAAAGAAAAAAGAAAAGGAAAAGAAAATAACAGCATCACTCTTTGTTAGCCTATCTCACCATCTCCTAAGTTCAAACACCACAACTATATTGAAGGATGTTGAATATTCTACTTCTAAACCAAGAAAATCACATCTGGTAAGATAATTTGTTTGATTTTAAGCCAAAACTGAATAAAAACTAAATTCAAGTTGACAATTACCTTCTTATAATATCTCTGTAACTTGTAGTTTTAGGTTTTTACTAGAATTTTATCAAGTTGGGCTTTCTCAATTTAAAAAAAATATTTGAAGAACTTGAACAGAACTCCAAAAACATGAAGCTTTAAAAAGTGCCCAATAGGAAACTTAAGAGAAGTAGATTATTTTGTGTAAAGGAAAGGAGACTGACCTATGACTTAAGAATTTAAGAATTCTTAGTTTTAAGAATTACTAACCAATTTTTTTAAAATAAAAAAAACACTGGCCAACTTCTCTCCATTTAGGGAAGCTTGAAAATTAAATTATCAATAAGATCAAATTTAAATGAAGCATATAAAGGAGCTTCCTGACAAATTGTTAAAATACTTAGATAATCGTAAATTCACTAGAATTGAACAGCGTGAAACAAAGTGAGAAAATCTACACAATATTATTTAGATGTTTAAATTTATATCTTTATATCCATATTAAACTCTCTCATGAGTGACAAGTTCTACTAATGTGAGGAAACACAAAAATCAGTAAAAACCAAAACAGCAAAACCCCTGAACTTCCCAATTACTAGCAATTAATTCACTTCTGATTTCAATCATTCTCTTTTGGATAAACCCAACATTGTTGTTGAACTGGCTAAGAGATTTCTTTTCCCCTTTTCCTTATCATCATGAACTATGGCTGCAAGAGAAAGTTTCTCCTCAATATTAAAGGAAGAGGCTCCTAATCATAAGCTCCTAAGCGCTAACTCATTATGAACAGTGGGTGTAACTGTCTCACCTGTTCCTTAAGCACTTTTACGGGCCCCACTGCATCAGCTACCCGAGCAGGGATAACAATTGTATCTCTGGATTAGCTGTAACTCCAAAGAAAGTGCTCCTCAGTTCTCCTCTCTCCCACCAAGCAATTTCTCATTCTCTCTCTCTCTCTTTATGGTTTAGAATAAAAATCTTCAGACTTCCAGCTGTTTCTGGAAATGTTAGTATCACTCTGAGGATTTAGGAAATCTTTTTTATATGTTACTTCTCTCTAAAAAACAAAAACAAAAATAGGCTCTCAAGATTATTTTCTGTCATAGGAATCAAAAAGTAAGGTTTTAGACTCAAAGTTTTAAATACTGTTTTTTTTTTGTTGTTGTTGTTTTCCTACAGGGCTTTGTCCTCCTTAAGCCTGTAAATAGTTGATTAATTAAATAGGCTGCCTTTTGAGTGGAGGAGCTTGGAGGGAAAGAAAATACATTGAAAACTATTTCAAAACTTATTTTCCTAACACAAATAGCAGAAAAAACCTACTCTATTAGCACATGCTTTCCAAAGACACGTCTTATGGAGCAGTGTTAAAATTCAGGGGGCAAGTTGAAAGTTGAATACAGTGACTAATTTATTTGTGAAAAGCAGCCTTCAGTTTATGTTCTGGGCTTGCTAAATAGCAAATTAAAGCTCTTTCATCAAATTTTGATGAAGTCTAGTGACAGTTATCACACAGTGTGCTTTGGCCTCTAACATTCTACTAAAGTTGCACTGAGGTCATCAAGAACCTCCTTGCAGCCAAATCCATAGTGTTATCTCTTTCTCGTCCATTCCCATAAAACTTTATATACCATTGTTTCCTATTGAGTCCTACATCTCAAATCAAGTACTGATCGCTCCCCTGACCTTCAAATTCATATATTCAAAGGCATAATTAAAGCATCTATTTGACTGTCTTCTAGGCATCTCAAAATTAACATGTCCCAAAGAGAATTCTTGTTACCCTTCCGCCTAACCTGTTTATCCAGTCTTCACCAACTCAGCACATAGCACTGACATTTAACCTGTGGCTCAATCTAAAATCAGTGGACTGTCCATGATTACCTTTCTTTCTTCACCCTGCCTACATATTAGTAAGTCCTTCCCTGGCTACCCCCGGATTACTTGGTAGATCCACGTCACTCCATTTCTACCACTTCTGCACTAGAAGTCCAGTCAACCCTTACATCTTATTTGCAAACCTGCAAAAGTCTTCCAAATGTTCTCTGTGCTTCACCTCTGACTTCCACCACCCCACATCCCATTCTCCATAGAGAACCGTCATTTTTCTCCATAGACCAAAACCTCCTAGTATATATTCAGACTACATTAAGTACAAGCCTTTCTCCTACTGTGGCTTACAAAGCATTTCATGATCCAGCTGCTGACTTCTCTGCCCCCATTTGTATCATTATCCTCCTTGTTTTCCATGCTTTTATCACACTGGAATTCTTTCTGTATTCAAAAACACTGAATCATTGCAATGTCAGTCTTTCACACTTGTTTTCTCTGTCTAGAACACTGTTCTTTTAGAACTTCGCATTGCTGACTCTTAAATTATTCATTCTCAGTTTAAATTCTACTTTTCCAGACAGGATTTCACTGTCCCTCTCTATTGTTAACTTCCCCATTACCCAGCTATTCTTTATCTGCTAATCTGCTTTATTCTACTTTGTAGCATGTGCAGCTCTGTCTCTCTCTATATATCATCTGTCTATTATATATAAACCTATCTTATCTATATCATTTATTGCTTATTGCCCATCTTCCCCCATAAGAATAAAAGCTCCATTAGGGAAAACTATGATTCTTTACTTCTGTATCTTCAAAGCAAAGAACAGTTTCAGACACTTAGCAATATGTTCATTAAGCATATGTTACATAAATGAATAAATACAGTTAGAAGTTCTTAGTGGAAATAATGGCTTACCTGCTTCAGCCTCCCCCAAATCCCAAACCCAAACATACCAGTCTTAATGAAGTCAAATTAAAATGATCTATGATCTTCTGGAAAAGAGAAAGTAAGTCTCAAAGAAGGAAATTTTGATAGATGGTTTGAAAAAAAAGAGCCTAGAATATTCTCTTATTTTAGTTTGATGACATATGGGAAATTTATGAACAATAAATATGAGTCTAAGGCTGTTTCTATATAGGCAGAATTTTTTTTTTTCTCCTCATCAATCGTGATTTTCTTTCCTTTTGTATTCCTGCATAGAAAGATAACTGAATACTGCTAAATTCTCAATCATTAAACAATTATGTTCTTTATTAAGGTGAGAAAATGGATTTCTATATGTTGATTTCTTTTCTTTAGAAAGTTTTTTATTTTGAGGTTTTCAGATTACAAAAGCAGACTATGCTTGTTATAGCTTGTGAAAAATACAGCTACACAAAGAAGAGTCTGGCATTCATTTTCTCCCCACTACTTCTTCCTATGATTGCCAACATTAAGAGCCTGGTATTTTTCCACACCTTTCCCATGCTCATATAAATATATCCAATATATGAATACATATATTAAAATTTTTGTTTGCTTATTTTTACTGAAAAATACTCATAAGTGACTCAGTATTTTGCAAGCTGTTTTTTCATAGAGAAGAGACCCTTAAAGTCTTTGGCAGTGGATCTAAAGTGATATTTATTTTCCTTATTTTTTTCAAACACTCTAGACTTACAAAGAGTTTTATATAAAGTATGGCATATCAAACAAGTTTAAATAACTTTTTTCTCTTCCTGTTTTTGCCTATTTCTTTTTCTTTTCTACTCCCAACTCCCTACCTATACATTCCCCATTCTACCCCCAGATAACCCTTATTTACAACCTGTGTGTATCGTTACACGTGTTTCTCCACATTCATTAGATTATTCCTAGCTATACGGGCAGGCTGTCATTGACTGCTTTACAAAAATAAGTTATAGTGCATATTTTTATGCATTTTGATGATATAATATTATCTTGTGGCAATCTCTCTGAGCCAATGGGTACAGCTCTAATTCATTATTTTTCTTGAGTTATAATATTTCATGTATCATGGAAATTTCATAATATTTTCAGTCATTTCACTATTGGCATTGACTTTCCTTCCAAGGTTTTTTTGTTCTTGTTTTTGTGTTTGTTTGTGTTTTTATTGCCACTAGCCAAGCTTTCCATTAACAAGAGAATATCATCATTATGAAATTTTTTTCGCCATGTGTTTTCATGAATAGAAGTTTTATTTAAAATAAATAGTGTCAAAAGAGCTTTCCTAATATCTATTCCAAGAGATATTATTGACAGTTCACATATCAAAATATTTGATTGGCATCCTTTCCTAAATGCAAGTGTATTGACTGTATTTTTAAATTTTCTTTTAAATATTTTGTACACCATGCAGGCATGGTTAAAATTTACTGTAGATCTAAATATGGCATGGCACTATACTCAACAGAGGTATTAATTAAAAGACTATTTTTACTTATACTTGAATATATTTTTTTAAAAAAGCAAGTCAATTAACCTGGACAATCCCATAAAGAAAATTAGTGCTTTTGGTGTTCCTCAACGATCAGTATATAAAATGGATTTATAAATTTGAAGGCCTTCTCAGACAAGAAATTATTGATTAAATCTTGAAAAATAATAAGTTCTCTAATTAATGTAAATTAAATAAATAAGAATTCTGGAGTCTTTCTTTTACCTGATGACTAATGATTTTGACCATCATTTCACTTGTTTATTGACAATTTGTATATCTATTTTTTTGAAGTGACTTTTCAAAACTTTTGCCAATTTATTTGGACTGCTTGTCATCTCATTGAGTTGCAAAAAGAGTTCTTTATTGAAAAGATTGGATTTTCCATTTTTTTGAGGGAGGAAAGACGGCAAAAGTTGTCCCATTACCACAAATTAAGGTAAAACTTTTACTCTGGGTTAAAATTCCTTCATTTATAATATGTTGCATTAAACTAAATTATGTAAAGTCGAAGCTGGTGGACCTACAGAGTATAAAGGGTTAATGGTTTACCAGAGGTGTTCCAAGGTGTTCTATGGAATCTAATAGTTGCTATGGAAGACAGTAAGCAAGATCGGATAAGAATGAGAGAGTATACTACTCATAATCACAAGGAAATGATTATGCTATAGAATTCTTCAGCTTGGAGAAGAGAATTATTCCTCTGCAACACTTTGCTAATGTACATATCTAGATGTTTCCAGAGATATTTGAGCAATATATGATCCTGATTTGCGATTTTAAATTTCTGCTTGCAACCTGCTGATTTAATACATTTTTAAAATGCTCCAGTTGCTGTAATTTTCTGAATATTGAAGTTAGCACACTAGTCCTCATGGAAAGAACATCTAGAAGGCAGTATTATTTAAGAAGCCAGGCTAATAAGAAGAAACCCTCACTTTTCCTCATCTCATGTGTGTGTTGTGCTGTTGATGGGGTAAGTATGCTTTGCTTTAAATGAAGTCTAGCCAGATCAGTCAAATGAAGCAGAAAGTATTTCTTTACTATCAATAACAAGCAGTATACTTTATACTTGTCATGCTTCTTGCTTTCCAAATCAAAGTGGAACAAACTGAACTCTATTTCTGGCTACTTTATAGTTTGCATACATCAAACATGTTACAGTAGTTCAATCACTCCCTTTACTTTGTCTCCTAAACAGCTAAAGTGGTCTTTTCTGCATATTTTTCCCATTATTTTTGTTGGAGTAGCAATGTACAGAATTACAGTAATCATAATTTGGGTATCATAACACAGGTTCATTATTTCTCTTTAATGGACTGGCTTTGTTTTATTGGTTGTTTCCCCATAATGAACACCCAGAAACCTGCCTCCAATGAGAGAACTATGCCACTGGTTGTAACCTACAGCTAACCAGCCCCATCCCATCTCTCTGCAAATCTCCTCTCTACATAATGCTCTCCTGAAGTTTGTTCATCATTCCTTTGCAGTTTTCATATTATTTTAACATGCATTATTTGTTTGAATTGTTTAACCATATGAAGAGTGTGCCAGTTTGAATATGTTGTGTCCCCCAAATGCCATTATCTTTGATGCAATCTTGTGTGGGCAGATGTTATCAGTGGTGATTAGATTGTAATTCTTTGAGTGTTTGGAGATGCGCCCCACCCAGCTGTGGGTGATGACTCTGGATAATTTCCATGGAGGTGTTGCTCTGCCCATTCGGGGTGGGTCTAAGTTGAGTCACTGGGGCCATATAAATGAGCTGATGGACAGGGGGAACTCAGTGCAGCTGTGAGTGAAGTTTTGAAGAGGAGCTACAGCCAAGAGGGACACTTTGAAGAAAGCACAGGAGCTGCAGATGAGAGACAGTTTGAAGATGGCTGTTGAAAGCAGACTCTTGCTCCGGAGAAACTGAGAGAGGACAAATACCCCAAATGCAACTAAGAGTGACATTTTTGAGGAACCACAGCCTAGAGAGGAATGTCCTGGGAGAAAACCATTTTGAAACCAGAACTTGGAGCAGACACCAGTCACGTACCTTCCCAGCTAACAGAAGTTTTCTGGACACCATTGGCCATCCTCCAGTGAAGGTACCCGATTGTTGATGCTTTACCTTGGACACTTTATGGCCTTAAGACTGTAATGTGTAACCAAATAAACCCCTTTTATAAAAGCCAATCCATCTCTGGTGTTTTGCATTCCAGCAGCATTAGCAAACTAGAACAAAGAGAATCATTCTGTGTTCAGTTTTCTGAAATTCCTTTTCCTCCCTCAATGTTACACTGACAACATTGGCTATGGATAGTCTTCATTCCACTGGACTGCTGCGTAACAATGAATTGTGTGTCACAATTTATTCTTCTGTTGATACCAGTTTTCAGTTTTGGTCTTACGAATGGTGCCGCTATGAACATCCTTAAATGTGAACCCTGGTGAACATGTTCCAGAGTTTCTCTCAGGTGTATATCAAGGAATGGAATGGCTGGGCCATAGAATATATGAAGCTTCAAATTTAAAGTGAATGCCAAATAGTTTTCCTAAAGAAACCAAAGCGATTTATATCCATTAATTTCTCTGTATAAGAAAAGTGGTTAATATAGCTCATTCTATGACAAATGCCACGCAATAAGTTGGCTTAAACTACAGGGATTTGTTGCCTTACAGTTGGGAGATTAGAAATCCAAGATCAAAGCATTGATAAAGCCATATTTTCTCCCAGAAGTCTGTAGCATTCTGGTGCTGGCTTGACACAATCCCGGAGGCTCCCCAGTTTGCATTTCTGCCTTCCTTTACAGAGCGATCCCTCTGTCCTACCTGCTCTTCCAGTTTCTGCTGACTTCCATCTTCTTCTCCTTCTCTGATTTATTTATAAGGCCTCTAAAAATGTGGATAAGGCCGACCTTGTTTCAGTTGGGTCACACCCAAATAGGATCTTAGAAGATCTTATCCACAAATAAGCCTCACACCTTGCCTGATAATATGTCTTCAAATTGTCCTATTTTCTAATGAGTTCACACTCAGGAATGCAGATTAAGATCAAGACTATGTCTTTGATTTGAGGGTACAGAATCCAATCTACCACAATGACTATGGTCTCCATTTGCATTTCTTTAATCACCAATGCATTTGAACATCTTATATTGGTCAAACATGTTTTTTCCTTGATCTTAAATTTTCAGCAGTTAAGTGTTCCAGAAATATCCTATTCTACTTCAAAAACAGTCTTTTCAATTTCTTTAAGGTATTTTCAATAAATGTAAGTTCTAACTATTAAAATAGTCAAATTAATCAATATTTTCTTTTAATAGCACCTTTTGAATCTTGTTTAAGAAATTCTTCCCTAACCCAATTTAAGAAATCAGTCACTTATGCACTATAGTGAATGTTATAGAATATCTCTTTTTATTTAACCCACTGATGCAGAATCATTTGATCTTGCACATTATTTGAAGCAAGGACACTGATTTTCACAGGCATAATGCCTGTTTTTAATTTTATTTGTTGAATTGCCCCTTTTTTCCTCTTGATCTGTCATGCTGCTCTCTCATATGGCACATTTCACTATCAGTTTTGACTGGTTTCTTGGCTCGCTTATTTATTTATTGATAAATAGGTCCCAATACGTCCTTTCCATTGGAGTGCTTAATCTATTTCCAATCACATTTGTTACTTTTTATTACAAATTTTGTTACATTTTGTTTTATGTTCTTACTGTTCTGTTATTTTTTTACTGCCTTCTTTGCATTAAAATAGAAATTTTCTAGTGTACCATTTTAATTTTTTTGCTAATTTTTTCTTTTAGTATTTGTTATTACTTCCTTAGTGGTTGCCCTGGGGATTAAAATATGCATTTTAACCAAATTCTAGTAAAATATAGAAATTTATTCCAAAATAAGACTATTCCCAACCCTCCTATATGTGATTTCTAGCATATTCATTATATCTATATAGGTAATAAAACCAAAACTATAGTGTTATAAATATTGGTTTATGCATCTTGTATACTTTATAGAAATTCAAGAGAAGAAAAAAATATATTAAAGTCTTTTATATTAACCTACATATTTACTGTTTCTTGTACTTAGCTTGTTGATCCATTTTCAAAGTGTTTGAGTGAATATTTTTGACACTTTTATCCAGTTTTATTGCTTATTTGGGGGAGATAATTTGCTGAGGCGATTGGTCATGGTTGTTTCTCTAACCTTTCTTTGTCTGGTCTACTTTCTGGGCATGACACATAGCACCCAGGTCAAGGGGAAGGTGAGATAGGATGGGATAGCAATTTAAGGGCAAAGATCCAAGAACAGGCCAACTCCTACTCAATAATCCTGCTGTGTGTTTGAAAGTACACATTTTAGGAGCTGTTACTTGTCAATTTAGACTTTTCATCATACAATTTATATGTGACAGATATTTTTCCTCTTTTACTGGTTGACTTTTCCTTGAAAAAAACTTTGAGCTCTAAGAATAAAATACAGATGTTAAAGAATTGCTGCTTTTGTAGGCTTGTTGAGCAGGGATTGTATGATTAAAGATTTTCAGATGTGACTATAAACTCACAGAAGAAATATCATGAAACAGCACTTTCCTATAAATCAGAGATTTACATGTAATGAAAGAAACTATTTAAGACCAGTTGGCCTCTTAGGTAGAAAATAAGAGTTGTGGATTAGATTGCTGTTCATTTAGTCCCAATACTATAAAATTCCATAAAGTCAATGTTCTCTAATTGGACTCATCATCTCCATTGATGTGGTTATTTGCAAGGTGTTCTTGGTTTGATTTTTTTCCTCACCTGTGTATGGGTTTAAGTCAATATCACAGAGTAGGAAAGAAAAAAAGAGTTAAACTTAGTGCTATGAAATATGAAAATAAAAGTGACTTAACTTTGTAAGAGCTCCATTTCATATATGAGAGAACAAACAAAACATTATGCTTGCTATGAAATATACCCTGATTTTGTGAAAGTTTATGAACCATTAGATAGTAACAATTTTCTTTAATTCCAATGAAAGCATTCTCACCAGTAATTTCAATACAGAAATAAGATGGATTATTTACTCTATTTTATTAGTAGTATTTGATTAGTCACTGTATTTTATTGCATTCAAAACAATTATTTCCACTTGTGTTTTTACAGAGCTGAAAGGTGTCACTTCTCTATTTTAGAGGTAAACAAATTTCAGGGCTGGTCTGTTACTTTTTAGCATGTTACTAAACACTGAAAAATCTACTCCTTCCTGATATTACAATCCACACTATAGCATGAAGTAGACATTTTGAGATTATGAGGACCCCCTCCAAGTCATCACCATCTATCTAGGGGAAATATTCATGAGCTACACATTCAAAGAATCTTCACCCTTTGGTGTGTCCTCCACAATTTCTACAATACAGGATACGTATTAGCTCCTTAGGAAATGTTGCTCAAAAAAAAAAAAAAAAAAAAGAGTAAATTAATTAAATGGCTAATTTGGAAGTTCTACTTCTTTCATTAAAGAATTTCATGGTATTTTGTACCTCTTTCTTGGAAAAGTACTTTCTGGGCTTCTCAATTTTTGCCCACTCCTTCTGATCCTCCTTTTAGAGCTATTGAAAGTAGGGAAATAAATTAACATTCTAACTCAGATATTAGAAATGGACATATTCTAATTCCATTCATGCAAAACATATTAGTTAAGAAAATACAATAGGTTTCTATGGTAACAAATATTTCCTCTTTTCCTCCTTATAGATATGTGTTAGATGATTATCAAAATTGTGTTTATCATTTCTTTTGCTTCCTATAAAATTGATTTTCTCTCCTGACTATATAAATTCTCAAAAAAATAGTGTTAGTACTTATTCAAGTAGAATAGAAACAAAATATATAAATATGAATGAAGATGCTAAAAAGATGCTTAAAATATAATAAATTTCTCACTCTCCAAAATATAAGATTTTCTCATAGTAAACTTGGATGATTAATCCATCCTGTCTTTTTACTTTCGGTATAAATTTGTAATTGCCAGATAAATGTTTCACATTATTAGAGATGATAAATAATCACCACTTGCTACCAACAAGTAAGAAAAACTGAGGTCTATTCTTACAACTTTTCTGAAGTCTGAAGTTAAGATGAAATAAAAAGTTAAAAGAAAATAAAAGTATAACAAAGCTACTATAAACTGTTAACTGCTTTGACTAGGGATCATCACCATTAAAATGTTACATTCTGTGTTTTAAAAAAAAATGTTGACAAATACATTGTGATAAAACTTAAGAATTTCTCCATAAAGATTTTCATTCTTTCATATAGTTTGCATTGTGAATGCAATATCTAATCATTTAATCAATGCCTTTAAGTAGTATCTACTGCTCTCCTGAATATCAAACTGATATGTTAGCCATAGCTATTTCAGAAAATTCCAAAATACATAAAAAATTTTTAAAACCTTCTATAATCATGCTTTCAGAAATAATCACATTAAAAGTAGGTTATATTTGCAATTTACCTTTTATCTGTAATAATAGGTTTTTAGAAAAATGAATGAATCTGTCTACATATTATATCCAGATTTTAGCTTGAGTTTATCCTCAATTAATTGCATTAATAATGTTTTATTATACTATAATGAAAAAAGCTTGTATTTTTCTTAATTTCCTTAAAAACAAATTCCTATGAGTGGAATACTATAGTGAATTGTAAGCAAACTTTAAAGCCTGTTGATCCTTGCAACGGTTTTTATCAATTAATATTGTGCTGTGCCCATGCCCAGAGCTAATATCAGTATTCCACTTTTTACATTACCTTCTCCATTGTTTGCAAGATCATTATCTCTTTTATCTTATTATTTTTCAAGATATTTTAAAATTATTTAATAACTTAATCACTATAGATCATATTTTGAAGATTAAAACATATAAAAACAGTTTTTGTTTCCTATGCTATAGCATAATTAGCATATATTTAATTATTTTGGTTTCCCCTATGCTCAGACTGCTCATTTTAAAAGAAAGTAATCTAATTGATTTTAGTAACATTATATGTATTATTTTTTATTTTATATAGCTATTCTTAAAGTATCCTCAATAGTTACAATAGCTTAACAATATTCACAGAAATGTTGTAAATTCAACAGAAATAAGATATCCTATTGTTTAGAGTTTAAAGGAGTGAGATCTGAGGTTGGACTGCCTGCGTTGAATTCCAACAGATCATGTGACTCTGGCTGAATCCCTTCTTCTCCCTTGCCCTCATTCTTTTGTCACAATGTAAAATATGAATGAATCAGTAACTAGATGTCCCATCAGAATTGAAAAATAAGTTAATTGCTATTACATATTTGGAATAGTGTTAGATACATTATAAGAACAATGCAAGTGTTATAATTTTCAATAATATCTATATATATACCTCTTTTTGAGAATTTTCTACATGCAATGCATAGATCTAAATGCTTCCCAAATATATTAATTTGTCCTCACTATATTTCAGTGAGTTGTTATTATTATCCCTTTTTATAAATTAGAAAACTGAAACTTAGAAAGCTTAAGAAAAATTTTCAAGATCACATAGAAGGTGCAGAATTTTGTATTCTATTTCACATCTCTTTTTCTTCCCACTCATAACTTTTATTCCAAAAGTTACATACTTAGGCACTTCTAACTTCATTGGTCTTAACTGAGGAAACCTTCATGTAAAATGAAAAAAAAAAAAAATAGCAAAGATTGCTGTATATTTTCTGTGCTCCAGATACTGGTTCTATATTTTGTGTGCCTGAATGCATTTAAGACAACATTGATGGTTTTAAAAAACTTGTATCTCCAAATTTTCTCCTCAATTCACTCTGGATGTGGTATTACATTATCTTTCAGTGCACTGGAGGTGATTGATGATATTTTTCTTCCTTCTTCTTTCCCTCTTTTCTCCCCTCCTCCCTCTCTTCCTTTTTTTTTACCTTTATAAAAAGAATATCTTATAGATACTAGATTCCACCAATGTAGAGAACCTAAAAACATCCTTCATTAACAAGAAGACCCACTTGAAAAATATAACACTCATTCTTTTAGATGCATGATTTTGTGGACAAGGACATAATGGAAAATAAGTGAAGTGCATCCAGAGTGCATTTACAGGGACATTTGACAGTCTTGGACAATGGCAAATGGCTAAGTATCTTGGCTTTCCATATATCAAGGACTTCTACTTATGGATAGAGAAAGCAGCAAAGTTGTGCTGGCTACTCAGGGTCCCAGAATCCAGAAATAGTTTAAAATGCATTTGGGACTTAACATATATTAAGGTTGATATTCAAGAGTTGGGTGAAGAGATGGAACATTCTCTTAATGCTATGGGACAAAAATAAGTCAACCTGGAAAAAATAATGTTGATACCAACCTTAGAACTTTTACCAAAATAAAATTCAGATGGATCAAAAAGTTAAACATGAAGAGCTTAAAACCATAGAATAAATAATGGGGGGAGGGAATACTGTTTTATAATCATGGGACAAAACTCAAAACTATAAAAAGGAAATTTTGATTACATAAAATTTAAACAACTTACTTGGTGAAAAATAAATTAAGATCAGTAAAAAGTGAGCCAAAATAAAAGTGATGAAGTATAAAAATGTTATCAAATTGCAAAATGGACAAAATTTTATGTGTGTGTGTGTGTGTGTGTGTGTGTGTGTGTGTGGAGAGATTAAATAAAACCATCAAGAAATGGCTTTTCTTTATCATCTGATTTTCAAAGATCAAAATACAATTGATGGCCCACCCATTCAGGGAGGGTCTGAATTAAATTACTGGTGCATTATATAAGATCAGACAGAAGGAGCAAGTTGCTACAACCAAGAGGGACACTTTGAAGACAGAATAGGAGCTGCAGATGAGAGACATTTTGAAGATGGCCATTGAAAGCAGACTCTTGCTCTGGAGAAGCTGAGAGAGGACAAATATCCCAAGCGCAACTAAGAGTGACATCTTTGAGGAACTGCAGCCTAGAGAGGAACGTCCTGGGAGAAAGCCATTTTGAAACCAGAAGTTTGGAGCAGATGCCAGCAGCATGCCTTCCCAGCTAACAGAGGTTTTCTGGACACCATTGGCCATCCTCCAGTGAAGGTACCCGATTGCTGATGTGTTACCTTGGACACTTTATGGCCTTAAGACTGTAACTGTGTAACCAAATAAACCCCCTTTTATAAAAGCCAAAAAAAAAAATACAATTGAGTAAATGGGCATGTGAGGAGGCGGGGCAAGATGGCGGAGTGGTGAGGAGCAGAATTTCGTCTCTCCCCTAGAGCAGCTGGCAATTACCCAAGAACTATATGAAACAGTGTTTTCAGGGTCTACAGTAACCAGTCACACATTGGACACAAGTTTGGAATTGGAGGAAAAGCTGAGATCGCAGCGAACATTGCTTCAGTCAGCCACACCCCGGACAGGATCAGAGTCACCAGGAGAACTAAAGGCTCCACACCTCCTTACACTGGTGGGGGAGCTGCGGGCTGGCCAGCGCCACCTGCTGGACAGGAGAGGAAAAGCACCAATTCTAAAGGCCTCATAGGAGGGTCTCATTCTCAGGAAAACTCCATACCCTCCCACTGAGACCTGGGCCTCACTAGACCGGGAAAATCTGACTAGGGTCTACCATATCTGAGGAGACCCACTCACAAAAAGGTTACATAGAGGCAGAGCAAGAAACAGAAAAAACAAGAGGGGAAAAATTCTGATCAACTAAATAGAACCTAAGTTAGAGGTCTAGAATAAGCTGAACTGAATAACAGAGGCCAGAAAACAAAGCCAACCAACAAGAAAACCACTAGGTAAAAGACAGAAAACAAGCTCCAAAATAAACTAATCAAGAGAATCAGATGCCTAGACAACTTAAGATAACAAGCCATACCAGGAAACATGAAAACATGGACTAGCCAAAGGAACAAACTAATAGCTCAGCTGAGACACAGGAGTGGAGGCAACTAATGCTAAATAAATTTGATGAAATGAAGGAAGATATAGCAAAAGAGCTGAAGGATATAAAGAAGACACTGGCTGACCATAAAGAAGAATTCATAAACTTAAAAAAGCAAATGGCAGAACTCATGGGAATGAAGGCCACAATGAAGGAGATGAAAAACACAATGGAGGGACACAACAGTAGATTTAAACAGGCAGAAGAAAGGATCAGTGAACTGGAAGACAGGTCATTCGAATTCATACACACAAAAGAACAGATGGTGAAAAAAATGGAAAAATATGAGCAGGGTCTTAGGGAGCTGAGTGACAACATGAAACGCACAAATATACGTGTTATGGGTATCCCAGAAGGAGAAGAGAGGGGAAAAGGGGCAGAAAGAGTAATAGAAGACATATTCACTGAAAATTTCCCAACTCTTATAAAAGACAGAAAATTAGAGATTCAAGAAGTACAACGTACCCCAAATAGAATAGATCCCAATAGACCTACTCCAAGACACTTACTGGTCAGATTGTCCAATGTCAAAGACAAAGAGAGGATTCTGAAAGAAGCAAGAGAAAAGCAATCCATCACATACAAGGGAAAGTCAATAAGACTATGTACAGATTTCTCTGCAGAAACAATGGAGGCAAGAAGACAGTGGCATGATATATTTAAGATACTGAAAGAGAAAAACTGCCAACCAAGAATTCTATACCCAGCAAAACTTTCCTTCAAAAATGAGGGAGAGATTAAAACATTTTCAGACAACAGACACTGAGAGAGTTTGTGAATAAGAGACCAGCACTACAAGAAATACTAAAGGGAGCGCTACAGGCTGATAGGAAAAGACAGGAGAGAGAGAGTTGGAGAAGAGTGCAGAAATGAAGATTATCAGGAAAGGTAAAAGGAGAGGAAAAAATAAGATATGACATATAAATTCCGAAAAACAAAATGGTAGTAGAAACTACTGCCCTTACAGTAATAACACTAAATGTAAATGGATTAAACTCCCCAATAAAAAGACACAGACTGGCAGAATGGATTAAAAAACAGGACCCATCTATGTGCTGTCTACAAGAAACTCACTTTAGACACAAGGACAAACATAGACTGAAAGTGAAAGGTTGGAAAAAGATATTTCATGCAAACAACAACCAGAAAAAAGCGGGATTAGCTATATTAATATCAGACAAGTTAGACTTCAAAAGTGAAACAATTAAAAGAGACAAAGAAGGACACTATATATTAATAAAAGGGTCAATTCATCAAGAAAACATAACAGTCATAAATATTTATGCACCAAACCAGAATGCCCCAAAATTCATGAGGCAAACACTGCGATCACTGAAAGGAGAAATAGATACCTCTACAATAATAGTTGGAGACTTCAATACACCACTCTCATCAATGGATAGAACATCTAGACAGAGGATCACTAAAGAAACAGAGATGTTGAACTGTATGATAAATGAACTAGACTTGACAGACATTTATAGAACACTACATCCAACAACAGCAGGATACACTTTTTTCTCAAGTGCTCATGGAACATTCTCTAGGATAGACCACATGTTGGGTCACAAAGCAAGTCTCAACAAATTTAAAAATACTGATATTATACAAAACACTTTCTCAGACCATAATGGAATGAAGTTGGAAATAAATAAAAGGCAGAAGGTCATAAAATTCACAAACATATGGAGGCTAAACAACACCCTCTTAGAAAACCAGTGGGTAAAGGAAGAAATTACAAGAGAAATTAGTAAATACCTCGAGGCAAATGACAATGAAAACACAACTTATCAAAACTTATGGGATGCAGCAAAGGCGGTGCTGAGAGGGAAATGTATTGCCCTAAATGCCTATATTAAAAGAGAAGAGAGAGCAAAAATTGAAGAGTTAACTGCTCACCTGGAGGAATTAGAGAAAGAACAGCAAACTAACCCCAAAGCAAGCAGAAGGGAAGAAATAACAAAGATTAGAGCAGAAATAAATGCAATTGAGAACAGGAAAACAATAGAGAGAATCAACAAAACCAGAAGTTGGTTCTTTGAGAAAATCAATAAAATTGATGGACCACTGGCTAGGCTAACAAGAAAAAAGAGAGAGCAGATGCAAATAAATGCAATCAGAAATGGGAAAGGACATATAACTACCGACCCTGCAGAAATTAAGGAGATAATGAGAAGATACTATGAGCAACTATATGCTAATAAACTAGACAACTTAGATGAAATGGACAACTTCCTAGAAAAGCATAAACAACCAACATTAACTCAAGAAGAAATAGATGACCTCAACAAACCAATCACAAGTAAAGAGATTGAGTCAGTCATCAAAAAGCTCCCAAAAAGGAAAAGCCCAGGACCAGATGGTTTCACATGTGAATTCTACCAAGCATTCAAGAATGAATTAGTACCAATCCTGCTCAATCTCTTCAAAAAAATTGAAGAAGAGGGAAAGCTACCTAACTCTTTCTATGAAGCCATCATCACCCTAATACCAAAACCAGGCAAAGATACTACAAAAAAATAAAATTATAGACCAATTTCTTTAATGAATATAGACGCAAAAATCCTCAACAAAATACTCACAAATCGAATCCAGCAGCACATTAAAAGAATTATACACCACAACCAGGTGGGATTTATTCCAGGTATGCAAGGCTGGTTCAACACAAGAAAATCAATTAATGTAATACACCACATCAATAAATCAAAGCAGAAGAACCACATGATCATCTCGATTGATGCAGAAAAGGCATTTGACAAAATTCAACATCCTTTCCTGATGAAAACACTTCAAAGGATAGGAATAGAAGGGAACTTTTTCAATATGATAAAGGCAATATATGAAAAACCCACAGCTAACATCACACTCAATGGGGAGAGACTGAAAGCTTTTCCTCTAAAATCAGGAACAAGACAGGGATGCCCACTATCACCATTGCTATTCAACATTGTGCTGGAAGTTCTAGCTAGAGTAATTAGGCAAGAAAAAGAAATAAAAGGCATCCAAATTGGAGAGGAAGAAGTAAAACTTTCACTATTTGCAGATGACATGATTCTATATGTAGGAAATCCAGAAAAATCTATAGCAAAGCTACTAGAACTAGTCAATTAATACAGCAAAGTAGCAGGCTACAAGATCAACACGCAAAAATCTGTAGTGTTCCTATACGCAAGTAATGTGCAACAAGAGGAGGAAATCAAGAAAAAAATCCCATTTACAATAGCAACCAAAAGAATCAAGTATTTAGGAATAAACTTAACCAAGGACACAAAAGACCTTTACATAGAAAACTATAAGAAACTGCAAAAAGAAATTGAACAAGACCTGAAAAAATGGAAGAACATACCATGTTCATGGATTGGAAGACTAAATATAGTTAAGATGGCAATTTTACCTAAACTGATTTACAGATTCAATGCAATACCAATTCAAATCCCAACAACTTACTTTACAGAAATAGAAAAACCAATAACTAAATTTATTTGGAAGGGTAAGGTGCCCCGAATAGCCAAAAATGTCTTGAGAAAGAGGAGTGAAGTGGGAGGTCTCACACTACCTGACTTTGAAGCATACTACAAAGCTACAGTGCTCAAAACAGCATGGTACTGGCATAAGGACAGATATACTGATCAATGGAATCGAATTGAGTGTTCAGAAGTAGACCGTCACATCTATGGACAACTGATTTTTGATAAGGCAGTGAAGCCGAAGCAACTGGGAAAGAGCAGCCTGTTCAATAAATGGTGTTTGGAGAACTGGATATCCATTTCCAAAAGAATGAAAGAGGATGTCCATCTCACACCTTATACCAAAATTAACTCAAAGTGGATCAAAGACCTAAACATTAGCACCAAGACCATAAAACTCTTAGAAGAAAATGTAGGGCAATATCTTAAAGATCTTGTGAAAGGAGGTGGTTTCTTAAACCTCACACCCAAGGCACGAGCAACCAAAGAACAAATAGACAAATGGGATCTCCTCAAAATTAAACACTTTTGTACATCAAAGGACTTTGTCAGAAAAGTAAAAAGGCAACCTACACAATGGGAGATGATATTTGGAAACCACATATCAGATAAGGGTTTAATATCCCGAATATATAAAGGAATCCTGCATCTCAATAACAGAAAGACAAACAATCCAATTAAAAAATGGGCAGAAGACATGAACAGACATTTTTCTGAAGAGGAAATACAAATGGCTCAAAAGCATATGAAAAAATGCTCAACTTCACTGGCTATTAAGGAAATGCAAATCAAAACCACAATGAGATATCATCTCACACCTACCAGAATGGCCATTATCCAAAAAACAGAAAATGACAAGTGCTGGAGAGGATGTGGAGAAAGAGGCACACTTATTCATTGTTGGTGGGAATGTAGAATGGTGCAACCACTCTGGAAGACAGTATGGAGGTTCCTCAGGAAGCTAAATATAGATTTGCCATATGACCCAGCTATTCCATTGTTGGGTATATACTCAGAGGAACTGAAACTTAAGACACAAACAGACATTTGTAAACCAATGTTTATTGCAGCATTATTCACAATTGCCAAGAGATGGAAACAGCCCAAATGTCCATCAAAGGATGAGTGGATAAACAAACTGTGGTATATACACATGATGGAATATTATGCAGGTGTAAGACAGAACAAAGACATGGATCATGTAATAATGTGGATGAACCTTGAGGACATTATGTTGAGTGAAGTTAGCCAGAAACAAAAGGACAGATTCTGTATGGTCTCACTAATATGAACAGACATTAATGAACAAACTTTGGGAGTTAAAAGCTTACAACACAGGCGACCAGGAGATAGAAAGAGGGCAGAGATCAGCCATTTGATGCTGAAGGACTACAGAATGTTTAGGATTGATTGCATAGATCCAGAAATAGATAGCATAATGCTGTGTGATGGTAGCACGGTATTGTAAGTACACTGAACAAAGATGTCTGTGATTAAAGCTGAAACAGGTGGGACAGGAGAATGTATGACACCAGAGGTAAAGATAGATGATAAAGACTGGGACTGTATAATGTGGCAAAAACTGGAGTGGCCAATGACTGTTACTAAATATACAAATATAAAAATGTTTTTGCATGTGGGAAAGCAAATGAATGTCAACCATGTAGAAATTTGAAAAAGGGATGGTATTCAGGAAAAAACATAATCAAAGCAAACTGGAGTCTATGGTCAACAGTAACATTGTAATATACCTCCATTAAATGTATCAAAGGCAATACACCAATGCTAAATGTATATGAGAGGGGGATATAGTGGAGTCATATGGGATTCTTGGTAGTGGTGTTATTTGCTGTCCTTAGTAGTATATTGTATTGTATGACATGTTATTTTTCTTTTTATCATTTTTTCTTATTGCTAAAACAAAAAACAAAAAACAAAAAAAATAATTTTTCTTGTAGTAATAAGTATGTTCAAATGCTGATTGTGCTTATAAGTGTACAACTTTATGATGATACCATGAACAACTGATTGTACACTGTGGATAAATGTATGGTATGTGAATATAACTCTATAAAATTGTAGGAAAATATATATATAGGAGTAAAAGTGTTGGAGAAAACATGGTGAGAGGGATGATGCCTCACCAATATGGACTAACTACAATGTGTAAACTCAGAATTGAATCTTAGAACATAGCCTAATGTGGACACAATAATTGTAATAGTCCCTAGATTGTAAGCTCTTACAGCAGTTAACTCTATCCCTGAAGTGTAAGGCCTATCTCTAAACTTTGAGATGCTGATCCCCTAGCATATGTTGTCACAAACATTGGGACTGGCGGTTTGATGTGCTGAGCCCTCGAGCATGGGACTTGCCCTTATGAAGCTCATTACCACAAAGAAGAGTCTAAAGTTGTATGTAATGGTGCCTAAGAGTCTCCCCCTGAGTACCTCTTTGTTGCTCAGATGTGGCCCTCTCTCTCTCTAACTGAGCCATCTCGACAGGTGAACTCGCTGCCCTCCCGCCTACATGGGACCCGACTCCCAGGGGTGTAAATCTCCCTGGCAACACAGAGTATGACTCCCGGGGATGAATGTGGACCTGGCATCGTGGGACTGAGAGTATCTTCTTGACCAAAAGGGGGATGCAAAATGAGACGAAATAGTTTCAGTGGCTGAGAAATTTCAAATGGAGTCGAGAGGTCACTCTGGTGGACATTCTTATGCACTATATAGATAACACCTCTTAGGCTTTAATGTATTGGAATAGCTAGAAGTAAATACCTGAAACTACCAAACTCCAAACCAGCAGTCTGGACTCCTGAAGACAATTATATAATAATGTAGATTACAAGGGGTGACAGTGTGATTGTGAAGACCTTGTGGATCACACCCCCTGTATCTAGTGTATGGATGAGTGGAGGAATGGGGATAAAAACTAAAGGACAAATGGGGTGGGATGGGGGGATGATTTGGGTGTTTTTTTTTCACTTTTATTTTTTATTCTTGTTCTGGTTCTTTCTGATGTGAGGAAAATGTTCAGAGACAGATTGTGGTGATGAACACATAACTATGTTATCATACTGTGGACAGTGGATTATATATCATGGATGATTGTATAGTGTGTGAATGTATTTCAATAAAACTGAATTTAATAAAAAAAAAAAGAAATTAAAAAAAAATACAATTGAATGGCTTCCAGATGAAAAGCTAACAGCTATCAGCAAACCAGAATAACCAAAGCTCCTGGTAAGATGCAGAAGTCATTTTTTTTGAGGGCAACATAGCAGTGTTGAGAACTGGAGGGGCTAAGACTGGTGGTCCAGAGCAGAAAACTGACGTTTGTGGTGTTTTAACTTTGGGATATTTGACAGTATGGGGCATTGGCAGGAAGCTTTTCATGTCTCTAGCGTTGTTACACATGAATAGAGAAAGCAGCAAAGTTTTGTTGGTTAAAATTTGGTTACTTATTGGCTTTGAGCTTTGAGGTGATCCCATCAGTATATTTACTTAATTCTAGAGCTGGGAGAAATGGAGACTAAAATACTTGGCTGTAAGACTCTAAAAAGTAGTGCAGAACATTCAGTAGATTCATAGGACAAAGATCATACATCAAGATTGTTGGGATAATCTTCCATGCTCTTGTTTGGAAACCTGGTACTCCCAGGAGTAAACTACAAGTAGATTGACTTTCCATGGGAATTACAATGTAGCCTCAGTTGAGCACTGTGCCTGAATGAAGATTAGCCACTGTTCTGAGTCCAACAGGGGAAAGGTGAAACCTTTGTGGAGGAAGATAGTACCACCTACATGAACTTTTTCTGTTGTTTTTTAACAGTGAATAGCACCTAATCAAAAATTTTAAGGGAAGACAAAAGACCACACGAACAAAGGAGGAAACCAGGTAACATAAAAGATCCATAAGAGATTCATAAACTGAAGTTAACTGGAAAGATTTAAAGTAGCAATCTGGAATATATTCAAGGAAATAATGGAAAATATGGAGAAAATATATGAAAAGATAGGGATTTAGTAAAAACTTATAATCTATCAAAACAAATCTAATGTAATTCTAAAACTTAAAAATAAAATATCTGCAAACAACTCATTAGAGTATTTAATAACATTAACAGAGCAGAAGACAAGGTTAGTGAACTGGAAAGCATGTTAATTAACATATGCAGATTTGTGCATGTGGAGACAAGACAGTGGAAAATCCAGATGAGAGCATTAGGGGAAAAAATGCAGACCACAAGTAAAGGTTCTAAAACATGCATTGTGATTTCCAGGAGAGGAGAGAGAATGTGGCAAATTCAATATTGTATATGGACAAGAATCCTTCAAAAGCACCAATAGAAAAACATCACAGATACAAAACACTCAGCAAACAGATAATAAGATAAATACAAAGGAAACCACACCTAAGCACAAGAATGAAAGTGAAGAAAATCTAATGATAAAATGAAAATCATATAATCAAGGACATTGCTGTCAAAGGAGGTAGAGATAAAGATGATGGTTAATTGTTCAAGAAAAATAACTAAAATCAGAGACAATTGCATGTTTACAGAATTGAAAGAGAATAGCAAACCAAAATTTCTGTACCCAGATTATAAGAACTTCAATAATGAAAGTTAAATGAAGGAAAAAAAAAAACAATAAGATAACCCATTGCCAGGAAATATGCATTAAAAAGTTCTAAATGTAGATCTTCTGGCAAAAAGGATAATCATGTTAGAGGGAAGTACTCAATTGTAAGACAGAATGAAGGGTGATGGAAAGGCAAACATGTAGTTAAATAAAAATGAAAATTGGTTCCCTAAAACAAAAATATTAATGTTTTATGAGGGTAGCATAAGTAGATATAAAATGCATGTTAACAGTAATAAGGAAGATAGAAATTGGTAAACTACATTAATGTGTTCTAAAATAGTTAATATATTCTACAAAGCAAAATATGCATGTAAAATCTATATGCTGCTACAAGAAACAGTGAAGGAATGGAGGATGCAACTTGGAGAAGCTATATTACTCTCAGACAAGAGAGATTTTAAATCAAGAAGCATTGCTAGAGATTAATAGCATCATTTCAGAATGATAACTGAGTCAATTCACAAGGAAAAAAAAATCCAAAATTATATGCTCTACCAAATGCAGTAACTATAATATAAATATAAGGAGAAATGTACAGATGTGCAATCACAGCAGGACACATTAAGAGCCTCAATGGCTGATACAACAAGAAAAAAAAAAACACACACATACTTCATAAATATGGAATATCTAAAAATATTAAACTTGGCTAGAAGAAGATGCCTGCACACAATGATGACATAATATAATTTATGTGTAGGAAAAAGGGAACTATACAAAATGAAAATACATTATTGCAACTCCCAAAATTTTACAGATTTTAAATCATTTAGAGTAAATTGCTGACAAGAGTGAAACTAGGCTAGCTATCGATAGCTGTAGATTAGTGGAAAATCAAACGTGTTTGCATAATATACAGCTCAAGAAAGATTTTTAAATAAATCTGAATAAAATTTGAACTGGATAAAATCAAAGAGCATATCAAAATGTGGAATATTGCTAAAGGACGACTCAGAAATAAATTTTTATCCTTAAATACAAAGATTTAGGAGAAGAAAGCAAAAATCATTGATCTATACATCTCTATCATGAAAGTAGAAAAAGTACACAAAAGCAAATCTAAAGAAAGCAGAACACAGTGAAAAGTGATGAACAGAATGTAGCAGCTAAATTATTCAATAAATGATAAAAAAGAGAACACATAATTTGCCAATATCAGATATGAAAAGGCAGGTCACTTCAGACTCTACAGATAGGGCAGTGATAATAACAATATAATGAACAATTTCAGATCAATAATTTTGATGTAGAGAAAATGTACAATTTGTTTGAAAACCACAACTTAATGAACAGACACAAGAATAAATAGAAGTTACGAACACTGGTATCTATTAAATTGAAACTTCTATGGAAGGAAACATTCCACAAAGGAAGTTCTAGGTCAAGTGGGTTCATTGGAGAATTCTTCCAACCATTTAGAGAAAATACATCCCTAATTTTGCAGACAAGTTTTCAGAGAAGAGAAAAATAAATGCTATTTCCATACTTCCCAACTCATTTTTTGAGTTTAGCATAGCTGGATACCAAAATCTTGATGAGAACATTATGAGAAATTGAAATTACTGATCAATCACTCTCAAGATCATACATCAGAAATTCTAAACCAAATAATAAACAAATCAAATCCAGTAATATATAAAACTTATTATGCATTGCAACCAATTGATTTTTACGTTAGGGACACAGCAAAAGTTTATTTAGAAAATAAAATAATGCATATCATCACATTAAGGGAAAATGGTGAAATGTCATATGACTTTCTCACTATATGCAGATAAAAGTTAATGCTATTCAATAGCTGTTGATGATAAAATATGATCACACATTGTGATGAGAAGTAAACTTCTTTGATCTTTAGAAAATCTTAAAAACAAAACCAAAACAAATTAGGAAACACTGTATAAGTTTCTTCCCTCAGGTCAGATTCACAAATTAAAACAAGGATGCTGTTTATTGTTAGTACCCAGATATGTACTGACTGAAGGGCCTTGCCAATGCATAAAGGCAGAAAGGGGAAACAAAAGGCAAAAAAGTGGAAAAGAATAAATAAAACTCTCAATATTCCTAGATGACAATAGTGGAAATTCAAAAATAATCCCCAAACAATCAAAGTTAAAAGTGAATTAATTGAGGCCATTGAATACAAGTCCATACACAAAAATGATAAATGATATAGATAGATGACTAGATAGATGATATGGGCAGATTATAGATAAATATAGATTAAATAGGTCAAAAATATTAAAATAGATAAAAGCAAAATAATATAAACTACTTTTTTCAATAGTTTCAAAAATACCAAATATCTAGGAATAAACCTAATAAATGGTGTGCAAAGATTGGAAACCAGTAAATGTTATTGAGAGAAATTAAAGAAGGCCTAAATAAATATATATATTTATATATAAATATTTATGTATTGGATAACTCACTATTATAAAGATATAAATTCTCTGAAATTGTCTCTACATATTCATTCACTGCATCCTTGATCAAAATCCCAACTAACATTTTGGGGAAGTGAAAACCTTAAATGTCCTGATAGAGGTCTCTGGGCAAAATAATATTTTTTGAGCTGGTCTGCTTTTAGTATAATGCATTATTACGTACATTTATATGTTATTCACTTTTATGTATATGTGTTATATTTCAGAATGCAAAAGGTTGAAAAGGTATAAAAGATAAAATACCTGATGTGCTAGGAATTGATTCAAAGAAATAACAATAACTTGAATATTAATTTAATTTAAACATTTAAAGAGTGATTTTCACATGGGATAAAAATATAACCCAGATTTTTTTTCTGGCTTCTTTCACATAGCATAATGTTTTTTTTTTTAAAAAAAAAAGATTTTTTTTTTAATTTGAGAAGTTTGTAGGTTTACATAAAAGTCATGTAAAAAATACAACATTCCCATATATCCCCCTACTGCTGACCCTTTGCATTGATGTGGTGCCTTTGTTACAACTGATTAAAGAATATTAAAATATTATTGTTAACTATAATCCAAAGTTTGCATTAGGTATATTTTTCCCTTATAGTACCCTATTATTAACACCTTGAAATAGTGATGTACATTTGTTATAATTCATGAAAGAACATTCTTATACTTGTACTCTTAATCACAATCATTGTCCACAACAGAGTTCACTCATGTTTTATCTTCTAACTTTCCTTCTAGTAACAATCATGACCCAGAACTACCCCTTTCAACCACATTCACAAACATAATTCAGTGCTGCTAATTACACTCTCAATAATTTGCTACCATCACCACTATCCCTTTACAAACATTTACAATCAACATAAAAAGACATTCTGTATAAATTAAGCATCAACTCTCTGTTTTTTTGCTCTCATGCTAACCTGTGGTAATCTATATTCTGGACTTTAACTCTATGAGTTTGCT
Organism: Choloepus didactylus; assembly: GCF_015220235.1. Lineage (NCBI taxonomy): Eukaryota > Metazoa > Chordata > Mammalia > Pilosa > Megalonychidae > Choloepus > Choloepus didactylus. The sequence continues at coordinate 119,533,945 of NC_051316.1, forward strand.
TATTATACTTAGTTCATAACAGTAAGATCATACACTATTTGTCCTTTTGTATCTGGCTTATTTCACTCAATATAATGTCATCAAGTTTCATCCATGCTGTTGCATACATCAGGACTTCATTCCTTCTTATAGCTGAATAATAGTCCATTGAACATACATACCACATTCTGATAATCCATTCATAGGTTGATGGACACTTGGGTTGTGTTCTAGTTTGCTAATGCTGCAGAATGCAAAGCACCAGAGATGGACTGGCTTTTATAAAAAGGGGGTTTATTTGGTTATACAGTTACAGTCTTAAGGCCATAGAGTGTCCAAGTAACACATCAGTAATCAGGTACCTTCACTGGAGGATGGCAAATGGCTTCCAGAAAACCTCTGTTAGCTGGGAAGGCACGTGGCTGGCGTCTGCTCCAAAGTTCTAGTTCCAAAATGGCTTTCTCCCAGGATGTTCCTCTCTAGCAAGCTTGCTCCTCTTCAAACCGTCACTCACAGCTGCACTCTGATCAGTCTCTTTGAGTCAGCACGTTTTATATGGCTCCACTGATCAAGGCCCACCCTGAATGGGTGGGGTCACACCTCCATAGGAGTATCCCACCGAAGTCACCACCCACAGCTGGGTGGGGCACATTCCAAGCAAATCTAACCAGCACCAAAACGTCTGTCCCACAAGACCACAAAGATAATGGTATTTGGGGGACACAATACATTCAGACCGGCACAGGTTGCTTCCATGTTTTAGCAAATGTGAATAATTCTGCCATGAACATCAGTGTGAAAATATCTGTTGAAGTTCCTGCTTTCTGTTCCCCTGAGTATATACCTAGTTGCTGGATCATATGGCAATTCTATACTTAGCTTCCAGAGGAACCTCCACACTGTCTTCCAGAGTGGTTGCACCATTCTACATTCCCACCAACAGTGAGTAAGTGTTCCTATTTCTCCACTTCCTCTCCAACACTCATAGTTTTCTGTCTGTTTTATAATGGCCATTCTAATAGGTGTGAAATGACAGCTCCTGGTTTTGATTTTCATTTCTCTAATAGCTAGTGATATTGTGTATCTTTTCATGTGATCATTAGCCATATGTATTTCCTCTTTGGAAAATGTCTCTTAAAGTCTTTTGCCCATATTTAAATTGGGTTGCTTGTCTTTTTTTGTTGAGTTGTAGGACTTCTTTATAAATTCTGGATATTAAACCCCTATTGATAGGTGGTTGCCAAATATTTTCTCCCATTGAGTAGGTTGCCTTTTCACTTTCTTGATAAAGAAACTTTTGATGCACAGAAGTTTTTAATTTTGAGAAGCCCCATTTATCTATTTTTTCTTTCATTGCCTGTGCTTTGTGTGTAAAATTTAAGAAACTATTGTCTACCACAATGCTTTCCTACATTTTATTCTAGAAGTTTTATGGTCCTGGCTCTTACATTTAGATCTTTGATCCATTTTGAGTTAATTTTTGAATATGGTGTGAGATAGGGGTCCTCTTTCATTCTTTTGCATATGGATATACAGTTTGCCCAGTACCATTTGTTGAACAGACTATTCTGTCCCAGTTGAGTGGACATGGAAGCCTTGTCAAATATCAATTGATCATAGATATAAGGGTCTATTTCTGAACTCTCAGTATATATATAGTATAGATATAGATAGGATATATATATATATATATACACATATATATATATATATATGCTGTGTTAATATCATGCTGTTTTGGCCACTGTAGCTTTGTAATATGCTTTATAGTCAGGAAGAGTGAGTCTTCCAATTTTGTTTTTCTCTATCAAGATGTCTTTAGCTATTCAGAGCCCCTAACCCTTCCAAATAAATTTGATAATTGGCTTTTCCAGTTCTGCAAAGTAGGCTGTTGGAAATTTGATTGGGATTGCTTTGAATCTGTAAATCAATCTGGGTAGAACTGATACCTTCATGATATTTAGTAATCCAATCCATGAACATAGAATATCCTTCCATTTATTTAAGTCTTCTTTGATTTCTTTCAGCAATATTTTGTAGTTTTGCATTCTTGGTCCAATTTATTCCTATGTATTTCATTCTTTTAGTTGCTATTGTTAATGGATTTTTTTTCTTGATTTCCTCCTCAGATTACTCATTTCTAGTATACAGAAACACTATTTATTTTTGCCTGTTGATTTTGTATCTTGCCACTGCTGAATTTGTTTATTAGCTGTAGTAGCTTTCTTGTAGATTTTTCATGACTTTCTACATATAGGATCATGTCATCTGCAAATAATGAAAGTTTTATTTCTTCCTTTCCAATTTAGATGCCTTTTATTTCTTTTTCTTGCCTAACTGCTCCAGCTAGAACTTCTATATTAAATAACAGTGGAGACAGTGGGCATCCTTATCTTGTTCCAGATCTCAGTGGAAAAGCATTGTCTTTCACCATTGAGTATGATGTTAGCTGCAGGTTTTTCATATATGCCCTTCATTGTGCTGAGGAATTTTCCTTCTATTGCTATCTTTCAATGTATTTTGTCAGAAAAGAATGCTAGATTTTGTCAAATGTCAAGATGACCATGTGGGTTTTCCCCTTCGATTCATTAACTTGCTGTATTACATTAACTGATTTTCTTGTGTTGAACCAGCCTTGCATACATGTGATAAAACCCGCTTGATCATGACGCATAATTCTTTTAATGTGCTATTGGATTCATTTGCAGGTATTTTGTTTAGTATTTTTGCATCTACATTTATTAGAAAAATTGGTCTGTAATTTTATTTTTTGTAATATCTTTATTTGGCTTTAGTGTTAGGATGATGTTGAATTCATAATGTTCCTCTTCAATTTTTTGGAAGAGTCTGAGCAACATTTGGTATTAATTCTTCTTGGAATGTGCTCTAGTTTGCCAATGCTGCCAGATTGCAAATCACCAGAAATGGACTGGCCTTTATAAAGGGGGTTTATTTGGTTACACAGTTACAGTCTTAAGGCCATAAAGTTCGCAAGGCAAGTCATCAGCAATTGGGTACTTTCACTAGAGGATGGCCAATGGTGTATGGAAAGCTTCTGTTAGCTGGGAAAGCATGTGGCTGGTGACTGCTCCAAAGTTCTGGTTTCAAAATGGCTTTCTCCCAGGATGTTCCCCTCTAGGCTGCAGTTCCTCAAAAATTTCACTGTTAGTTGCTCTTGGGGCATTTTTCCTCTCTTAGTTTCTTTGGAGCAAAAGTCTGCTTTCAACGGTCATCTTCAAACTGTTTCTCATCTGCAGCTCCTCTCTCAGGTCCTGTGCATTCTTCAAAGTGTTCCTCTTGGCTATAGAAAGCTCACTCCTTCTGTCTGAGGTTATATAGTGCTCCAGTGAACTAATCAAGGCCCATGCTGAATGGGCAGGGCCACACCTCCATGGAAATTATCCAATCAGAGTTATCACTTACAGTTGGGCTGGTCACATCTCCATGGAAATACTCAAAGAATTACAATCTAATCAGCACTAATACATCTGCCCACACAAGATTGCATCAAAGATAATGGAGTTTTGGGGGACACAGTACATTCAAACTGGCACAGAATCATTTGTAAAATTTACCAATGAAGTCATCTGGTCCTTGGCTTTTCTTCATTGGGAGGACTTGATGACTGTCTCAGTCACTTCACTTGTAATTTGTCTGTTGAGGTCTTCTATTTCTTCTAGAGTCAGTATAAGTTGTCCATGTGTTTATAGGAATCTGTCTATTTCATCTATTTTGTCTAATTTGCTGTCCTACAGTTGTTCATGGTGTCCTCTTATGATCCTTTTTATTTCTCTGGGGTCAGTAGTAATGACCCTCCTTTCATTTCTGATTTTATTTATTTGCATCATCTCTTTTCCTTTGTCAGTTTAGCTAAGGGTTTGTGAATTTTATCTATCTTCTCAAAGAAACAACTTTAACTTTGTGAATTCTCTTTCTTTACTCTCAATTTCATTTATTTCTTCTCTAATCTTTGTCATTTCCTTCCTTCTTCCTGCTTTGGGATTGGTTTGCTTTTCTTTTTTCTAGTTTCTCGTAGTGTATGGTTAGGTCTTTGATTTTATCCGTTCTTCTATTTTTAATGTAAACCCTTTGGGCTATAAATTTCCTTCTGAGCACTGCTTTTGCTGCATCCCACAAATTTTGGTATGTTGCTTTCTCATTTTCATTTGTCTCAAGATATTTACTGATTTCTCCTGCAATTTCTTCTTTGAAACACTGATTGTTTAAGGGTGTGTTTAATTTTTAGATATTTGTGAATTTTCCAGTTCTCCACCTGTTATTGATTTCCAACTTCACTCCATTATGGTCAGAGAAAGTGCTTTATATAATTTCAATCTTTAAAAAACTTACTGAGACTTGTTTTGTGGCCCAACATGTGGCCCTGGAGAATGATCCATGAGCATACATTGAGAAGAATGTATATCCTGCTGTTTTGGGATGTAGTGTTCTGTATATATCTCTTAGCTCTAGTTCATTTATCACATTTCTCAAGTTCTCTATTGTCTTATTGATTCTTTGTCTAGATGTTCTATCTATTCATGAAGGTGGTTTACTGAACTCTCCAACTATTATTATAGAAATATCTGTTTTTCCTTTCAGTTTTGCCAGTGTTTGCCTCATGTACTTTGGGGCACCATGGTTAGGTGCATATTTATGATTTTTATTTCTTCTTTGTGGATTGCCCCCTTTTATTAACATATTGTGTCCATCTATGTCTCTTTTAGCAGTTTTGCATTTAAAGTTTACTTTTTCCATTATTAGTATAGCTACCCCAGCTCTTTTTTGGTTATTGTTGGTGTAGAATAACTTTTCCCAACCTTACACTTTCAATTTACTTATGTTTTTAGGTCTAAGTTGAGTCTTGTAGACAGCATATAGTTGGACCATGCTTTTTTTAATCCATTCTGCCAATCTTTTTCTTGTTTTGGGAGTTTAAACCATTAACATTCAATGGTATTACTATAAATGCACTACTTACTTCAACCATTCTTTCCTTTGGTTTTTATATGTCATATCTTATTGTTGTCTCTGTTTTTACACTTTTAATTACATTTTCTGATAATCTTCACTTCTACACTCTATTCCAAGCCTCTTTCTCCTGCCTTTTTCTGTCAGTTTGCAGAATTCCTCTTGGTATTTCTTGCCGGGCAGGTGTCTTATTGACAAACTCTCTCATTTTCTGTTTCTCCATGAATATTTTAAAATAGCACTAATTTTTGATGGACAATTTTTCTGGATAATGAATTCTTGGCTGCCAGTTTTTCTCTTCCAGTACCTTAAATATATCATACCACTGCCTTCTCATCTCCATGGTTTCTGATGAGAAATTGATACTTAGTCTCTTTCCGCTTTCAGTATTCTCTGTTTATATTTGACATTTGACATTCTGATTATTTTGGTTCTTGGAGCAAGTCTATTAGGACTTATTCTGTTTGGAGTACTTTGCACTTCATGGACATGTATATTTGTTTTTCATAACAGTTGAGAACTTTTTGGTATTTCCTCAAATATGCTTTCTTTTCCTTTCCCCATCTCTTCTCCATCAGGGACACCCATGGCATATATATTTGTTAGCTTTGTGCTGTTATTCAAATACCTGAGATCCTGCTCCATTTTTTTTTCCATTCTTTACTCTGTCTGTTCTTCTGTCTGTAAAACTTTTGTCATCCTTTCTTCTAGATCACTGATTATTTCTTCTGCCTATTCAAATTTGTTCCTTTATGTCTCTAGTGCATTTTTAATCTCTTCTATTCATGCCTTTCATTCCCATAACTTATGTTCCTTTTCATACTTTCAAATTTTTCTTTATACTAACAAAATATCTTCTTAGTATCTTTTATATCTTTAGCCATATTTTTTTTCATCCCCTTGAATAGATTTAGGAGGCTTGTTTGAACATCTTTGACTAGTTGCTCCAAAATTCTTTGTCTTCTCTGAAGTTTTAATTTGTTCCTTTGACTGTGCATCTGACTACCTTAATTAGTTTATTCTGAAGTTCAGTTTCTCTCTTGTGCCTTGGGTTTTATTTTTGATTGATTTTGTGTTAAGGCTCTTCTTTGATACTTGTTTCAACTTTTTCTAGACCTTTAGAATTTCCTATGTTTAATTGATCAGATTTTTATTAGCTCTTCTTCGTCTGATTCTTGCCTGTATATGTGGTGAAATTCTTAAGATTGCATTATTTGTGCAATTATTTCACCCCCAGGAGAAAGCTTCATTTCCTCTGTTCCTTTTCAGGGAATCATAATCTGTTTTGCTTGTTTTTGTTTTGCCTCTCTATTTTTTTTAAACTCCTTTCTTTGCTTCTAGCTACTTTTGTCCAAAGGGCAAATTCTGGGAGAAGGGTTGTCCTGGAGAGGACTTCCCAAACACAGTATTTCCCAGCCAAAACAGGGCCAGGGACCCACAAATGGGGCACAGAGCAGTTCCAAAAAGCCCTGGGAGATGGTCAGGAAAGACCCCCAAAAGCCATATTGATGGCTCCCTTAACTGCCCTTTCCTGACCTGACCAGCAGATGGTGCTATTCCCCACAGCCCTAAGAGTCCCTAGGTCTTTAAACCTCCACCAGCTCTGCCCCTGTTGGGGGTGCAGCTGAAACACTGGCCACAGCAGTCCCTGCCCAGAGTGGGCTAAAGCAGCAGCTCAGAGTTGGATCCCCACAATCCCAAATTTGCTGATTAAAGCCATAATCAGCACTTTGCTGTGCCTCCCCTACCCCCATTCCTGGGGAAGAGGACTTCCACATCCTTCTCCATCTGCAGCAGCCAACCAGGAACCAGACACCAATATGGCCTGCCTCAAGAGTGAGGGATGGGCTTCTTCTGCAGCCCTGTGGACAAAGCTACTCATAGTTCTTTAGTGCAGTTTCTCAGCTTCTTCATCCCACTCTTCCCTGGAGGCCATACAGCGCACTCCCCTGGCTTCTGGAGCCCCAGAACAATTGTATCAGACAGTTTTTGTCTGAAATGTTTTTTCCAAAATGTCTCTGGGCTTGTCTCTCTCAGCTTCTCTGGAGCAAACTCTGGGCTAGCATCTCCAAAGCAGTTAGCTCCCAAGCATCTCTCCAAAAGTCTTTCTCAGCTGCAGCTCTTTGGACATTTTGTCCTCTCTTAGCTTCTTTGGAGCAAACCAGTTTCTCTCCAAAATGTCTCTCAGCTGCTCTGAGCTCCTTCTGTTTGTGAGCTCTTTTATAGGACTTCAAAGATTAAATCAAGACCCACACTGAATGGGTGGGGCCCATATCTCCAAGGAAATAATTTAATCAAACATTTCACCCACAGTTGAGTCACATCTCCATGGAAACAATCAAAACATTCCAACCTAATCAACACTAATATGTCTGCCCCCACAAGACTGCATTAAAGAATATGTCTTTTGGGTGGATATAATATATCCAAACTGGTACACTCCACCATCTTCCCAGAAGAGTCCCTCTATGTATCCAGAACCCAGATTTTGTTCAATTATTTTAATAAGAAAAAACCTAAAACTGAATTTTATGGAAAGGTTGAGATTAATGGATACAAAAGTATATACCCAGCCAAAGCTAAACTAAAGAATTCTGGAATTTCTACTTTAATATCAGACAAGATAAAATTCCATCAAGGTAATAGTTTTATTAGTTATAAAGAATGCCATAAAATAATGATAAAGAGAACAATTCTGTAGGAAGCTAAAATTATAAACAAATGTGCACCTGATAATAATAGCTGCTATTTACATAAATAGGTAAAGGATAAAAATGACAAAATGACTAGCCACATAGACAGGTACCCTTGGGAATGTTACAGAATATTTCTTTATAGTAATTGATAGATAAAGAAGAAAAAAGAAAATAAATGCAAGATTTTTAGCATTATAGTTAATACATGTGAACTACTGGACATATATTGAAAGCACTCTTTAGAGTGTGCATATTTTGAAGCTTACATGTAAAGTTTACTACATCATAAATAAAACCATGAAAATATAATTCTTTATTAGATAATAAAGATGATCTTAATTTTACTCAAGATATATAAGCATTTATCAACAATATTTCATGATATGTCTTAGCCCTCTCTTTAGAATTTCTGTAATATTTGCACATACTTATTAAATAGTTACTGCTCATGCATATCTTATGACAAGGGTCTTAATTTAAAAAAAAAAAGAGGGTTTTCATCCATGCTGTAGAATCAATGACTTCCATTATATATGTAACCATTTATCATGTAATACTATTATTGGAATAAAACTGATTCTGTCTTAAATGCATTGAATTCCTAAATAATGTGATCAAATGTTTTATTTTATTTTTGCTCTTTAGAATGATTGTATTGCACAGACACAGCTATTATAGTGAACATTTGAACACAGAGATGATAGTTAGGAAAAATGAACTAACACTTTACTCTCCATGCACATCATGTTCTAAATTTAGAAATATAGCTGTAGCATTGGAAATGTAAATTTCCCTCCCATTACCACTAGCTATGACCTTACCTTCAGCCATAAACACAAATCCTGCCCCTACACTGCTCTGTCATTTAGAGGCTGTTACAAGAAAAGAAAATGCTAAAGAGCATAGAGGATAAGCATGGGAAAACTAGGAAGATACACAGAAAAAGGGAATTTGTAAAGGTCACATCTAAAACACAACAGAACTTTTGCAATATATACTTTGCAAGGTTTTATTATGCAAGGTCTATGTGATGTACTGAACTTTTATTTTGCTGAATTTTCACAACATTTAGTGTGAGGATGGTATATGGGTGCCTATCATTTATCTTTGTCTGCTGGACTTTCCAGTTACATCAAAATATTTTCTTTCCCATCTTTGTGTACTATACATTGACTTTTATAAGGGATTAAAATGGCACTGTAGATTTTGAAATATTCTTATTATTTTCACTTCAGGAATGAAGGCAATACATGAGGATATTTGCATGGAAAATGCACTTAAAATATTTTCCATTATTGTCATTAATTTCTATAACTATTTAGAGTGGGAAATTTTCACATCATTTTTCCCAGGTAGAAACTAGAAGCGGGTATACTAATGAATATGAATTTTTACTAGAAAATTTATTCCCCAGTGCTGAAAAGGGACTGAAACTTTTCTTTTCAGCCATTCTCAAATTGTATGTATTGTACACATTTCCTAAAAGTAAAAGAATGCTCTAGTTCCCTCTATACATCAGGCATTAATTAAAATGCATTTCTGCTAGTTGGTAGGACATATATCACATAGAGAAAAAATATAAATTATTTAGACTCCATTATTCCATATTTTAATGTTATTACCCTTATTATACTACGTAATAGTTATTAAATTGCCAAAATGTTACAATTGGTGATAAAATGACAAAATCTTCTTTCTAAATACAATCAATATTGAATTTATTGTGAATGATTAACAGGTCTGTATCTTTTTACAAGAAAAACAAAATCACTTCACTTTCTGAATGTATGACAAAACACAATATGTTGGATAAAAAGGTCATTTACTTGTTTCATTAATTAAATAGTATCCCTGTTTTTGGTTACATATCAGAAACATAGATTCATATTACTCTCCATTAAATAAAGATAATAAAATGAAGAAAAATTACTATATATTTCAAGTATATATGACTACTTGGTGTCTACTTGTTCCACATTATTTCCATGAGGAAACAAGTACCCTTAATGAAAAAAAATAGTAATCATTAGAAAGGGATTGAAAAGTTAGAAGTCATGTAATATTCTAAAACTTTGGATATACGGTTTAGAAGTTTCATATGAAAAATGACTATAATCAAGAAAATACTTTAAATGCAATAGCAAGAATATAAAAATATTTATAAAGTATAATATTTCAAATTATCTCTGAAATGCTTAATGTACACAGTCTTTCTGTTGAAGTAATAGCAGCAAACCAACCATTTAACATTTCTTGACAATTCACTGTTTGCTAGACTTTTCCTGTATTGTAGCTTAATCCTCACAACAATCCTAGCATGCTATTTCCACTTACGTGAAGCTTAGAGGGGTTAAGGAAGATGAATAAATTTAGTTAAGTCAGGATTTAGTAATATCCCTGAAGAGTCTGGATTGGAAACTCACATGACACCAACATTTGGACCATGGTCTTACAGTGTAATTGTTCTGGGAGTTTCTTCATAGCCTCAGTGTCTTTCTCTGCAAACATGTATTGTTGTGATAAAGTTACATCACACATGTAAATCTCCACTACAGAATTTCTTAAAAAGCAATTTTGTTGATGAAAGATTGTGCACTTCCCGTAGCCTTGGAGCAATCTCTCCTGTGGCTCCCCTTGCCTCCATTCACAGCTTCCCCTGTGTCTCCCCAGTAAGCACTGCCTCTGCTTAGTAGTTTATATGAGTTGTGCTTAGAGTGAACAATATGGAAACTGCAAATCTGCACATGAATCCTCACTCTGCCACTAAGAAATGATGGAGGCAGGGTAAGGAGAACATAAAATATTAAAATCAAAGTGGAATGGAAGAATCTAATTCCACATCCAAATAGCAGTGATTCTCAAGAGCATTAAAAAAAAAAAAACAAACAAACAGATATGCCTGGGGAAAAGGTGAAGATTCATTTCCTTATCTGTTCGAGATGTCATTAAAAGCAGCTCCAGCTAATGGGATATTTTTCAGAATACCTAATATGTTTACCCCCGCCCCCATAAATTTACATATGCTATCAAGAAGTACTTATGTGATTCCTATTTTTTATGTCCTCCATTTAGTAGTTTGTAATATCATGCAATCTGCTAAGAATTGAATACAAAAACATACAACTGATATATCTTCTAAACATCTCCAGAAAAGACTGCTTCATGTATGGTTCCTGAAAATAAGCAGAATATGTTATTAAGAGGCAAATTGTTTTTATATTGCTTTACTGTGTCACTGATACTTTTAAAACAGTCACATTCATATCATATCAATGAATGAGAAACTTGAAGGGCAAATTATAAATCCACATAAAAACATGCTTGTAAATGATCAAAATAACCTAGTAAGTGGAAGGACTTTGGGGTAGTTGACTGTTAATTAGGAGACTGAGGTTTAAGTCTAAGATTTGACATTAGAAGAATTAATGTCCTGAGCAGGTAATTTAATGATTACTTGGCCCCAGTTTTTATTAGTAGAATGAAGAAATTTGAATAAATTCTAATATTTCAACAAGTTAAGTTGTACAGTTTTAAAAATCATGATTGAACTGAAAAAAAATTTCTAATAACTGGCAAATCCTCTAGAACACAGCCAATTCTGATATTTTATTCTGCATTATCATAAAACTCCACAAATGCTGGGCATATAAAATAATGACAGGAAGAGATTTATTTTAATCCTTCATAATGCCATGTCAACCACTAGGAATTATAAACCAATGAGTGTAAACACATTATTTCTGACAAAGAAAAGTTTTCAAATCATTTCAGATACACTGCTGCTTTTCTGACATTTTAGAAGATTGATATCAGAGATTTTATCTTTGGTAAATTTTAAATGCCAACCCGTTGTCTCTCTCTGTCTTGCTGTTATTTGAATCAATTTACATGCATTCAAAAAATAATAACAGAATTTAGCTTATCTTAAAGTAGATCATAATGAAATTGTTACAAGTTAAAATGAAATTAGGAGGATCCAAAGATTGTCCCATTTTAATAGGGATACAGGTCATTCATAATAATTTGGTTATCTTGACTGTACTTTCTTATTACATGATTTTACTCTTCTTCAGATAAATGGCTTTCATGTATTTTATTTGTCTTTGCAGAGAAAAGGTTATGCGTTTAAGTCAGTAGAAAGAACTTTGGAAGACAGGATATTACATTTTAGAAAAATACCTAAAAAACTAAATTTCTTGCAGTAAACTCATCTACAATAAGAAAATCATATTTTTATTAATATTTCTAAGCAATTTTAATGATAGCAATGAACATCCCAATATAGAACTCCTACATTTCATTTGAAAAGAAACTGTAGGTTTTAATAATATGCTTCCAAAATTTGATGTTAGTAAGAAAATAAGATTTATGATAGATGGATTTAGGGTACAATAGGCGTTATAATATATAGAAATAATTATTAAATATATACAACATTGAACATTCTTATTGTAAAATGTTATAAAACTAGAGTTTTTGTTTTATTTCTATGAAAACTATTTTCTTTAAAATAGATTGTACATTCATAAAAAAATTTTGAAACCTTTAGGCAAGTCTATGTAAAATACCAACTATATACAGATGTAACATCTATTCCAAAATGCCACATTTGAATTTTGGTGTGTTTTTTTTTTTTGGAATCCCTTTTCTTAGGCACAAAGAGTTAGCTCTGAAATGTTTAAAGCATATATGCTTAAATCAATTTTTGAATCTGGAAAGACATTTCTAGTATGCTACTAAGCAGTTACAGAGTATGTACTCCATCCCCCACCTCCACTCCCCTCAAAAAGGTCGATCTACTCAGAACAATAATGTGTTTAAGTACCATCCATTTACTTTGTTAGAAGTCCATTGTGTGATAAATTCCTTCACATTTCTTTTTTTAGTCTAGCTATTTTCCTCAGGACTCTTGTTGGATTTTGAGACTATTGAGGGCAATCTGTGCTGTCCAATGATCGTTGAAATAGGTTCTCTTTGTAAAATAATCATCCCTTCTCCTCAAAACCATCATTGTGTGTTCTAAATTTTTAACAGTGCATATGGGATTGAGCAGGCAGGACAATGCCTTTGGGTTGCTCATTCTATCTAGCAATAATAAGACCTTACACTCCCAAAGAATGAGACACACTTGAATCCCAATAGCTTATTCTGACTTTCCCCACAATTACCAAGCATGCTCTGATGTGAATAGATATTCTAAAAATAATGAAAGACAGGCATGTTTTTTCTATACATCAGTAATATGAATGTTACATAGCACACTAAATAATAAATGGTATATTGTAAGCAATTCTCATATGAATAAAAAGTAATTATATGACAAGAGTAGATACTAAAAATGCTGTTTAAATAAATAACAAAAGATCATTGGTAGTGATATTTTACTATAAATCAAAAGAATCACTAATGGGGAAAATAAAGTCTTTGTAATAAAAGGAGACTCATGACCAATGATATATATTTTGATTCACCAGGAAAATATAATAACATAACATTTTATGCACTCAATGTAATCTCAACAACTACACACAAAGGTTGACAGAATTAAAAGCAGATGTAAGCAAATTCACCATCTTATTGGGGTATTAGCTCATGTTTCAAGAGAGTGATAGAAATCAAGCATCAGTAAAGTTTAGAAAACTTAATCAACATAATTAGCAAGACATATTTTCTGGATGAACTCAGACTTTGCACATAGCAGCAAAAAATATACAGACCTTCTTTTTCAGTATGCAAGATCCACACATGGAAACTGGTCTCATACAAGCACGTCTTAACAAATTAAATATATATGTATGTATGTATGTATCTGGCCACAAATTAATTTAAAAATCAATAGCACACACAATTTAGGAAGGTTTGTATATTTAAAAGTTAATAGATAAATCTACATAACTCAAGAGGTAAAGAAGAAATTTTAATTAAGACAGAAGTGAAAGACAGTCACAAAACTATATCATAAAATCTGTGGATTCAATTAAAATTGCAGTAGGGAACTTTAGGCGTGAAACTTATCAAGTCAGAGAAAGGACGGCACAATGAAATTATGCATTAAAGAAGAAAGAGAAAAGTGTTGTAAAACCGGAAATTAAAAGAGAAATAAAGAGGATCAACATATTAACAAAAATGACTTTTTAGGACAAAATAATCAAGATTGATAAACCTTTTACAATTTACAAACTTTCACTTCAAGATTAAGTGAAAGTAAAGAAGGCAAAAATAATCCACATTATGGCAGGAAAAAAGGTACAAATGTTAGGTTCAGAGCCGTTCAAGAATCCACACAAACGCAGCGAGTCATGGTTTAAGTAGAGAATTTAAGGTTTATTAGAGGAAGAAAGCAGAAGAAAGCAGGTGGGAGCCATCAGAAAAGAAAGAAAGGAAAAATGGCTCCAGCCCTCTATCTGAGAGCAGCATTTTTTAAAGGAAAAACCCACGTGGGGAGGGAAGGGTGCTGGGGGAGAAGGGTGCCTGCTGAGTGTGTCCTGTGCCGGGATTGGGTGGGTGTCTGTCAACTTCTAGGCTGATAGGTTGTTAGGATTCTAGCCCATTATTTTCTCAGAAAAGCAGCCACGTTATCTATCTAGGGAGAGCAGGCCTTTTCAGTTGTTTGTCCTACAGAAATATCTGATCTTGCTTTTACCCTCCTTTTGGGGTTGGGGCACCACTGTGGCCGGGACAGCCTTAAATAGACTTCATTCTTTAGTTTATGGGGTGCCTGTTTTCTGTGAAATAAACTGCAGGGCCTCTGGGTTAGAAACTCCTTAGTTTCTTTCTTTCTGGGATCTAACAATAAAAAGATGCCTACTGATATTTTAAAAATAGACGGAAAGTGTGTTAACTATCACAATAAATTTGAAACCTTACACTTTCCAAGAACATGTATTATTTATCAAACTGACTCAAAACAAAAAACCTGAATATTAATCTTATTTAAAAAAAAGTGATCTTAAAATTGGCTCACAGAAGAAAGAAAGGTCAAGGAGTTTTGCCTACAGACATGAAAAGAATAAATAAAATTTAACACAAGTTATTATGAAGAATAGAAAAAGAAAGAACATTAAAGGAATAAATCAAATTTAACACAAATTATTATGAAGAATAGAAAAAGAAACAACACATCTCACTGTAATGAATCTCTCACAACTTTGAGAGCAACTCCAATGAGGACAATAATTGAAAGTAAAATTACAGGAAAATCTCTCATAAATACAGGGCAAATATTATAAATGAAATATCCACAAACCAAATAAAAAATGAATAAAGGTGAAATTACATCTTGAGTTATTTAATTTTCCCAAGAATCCAAGGTTGGTTAGTATTGGAAAGTAAATTATTCAATTAAACCAATTAACTGGTTTATGAGACAATCAATCACCTCAATTATGAAAAGGAGATTAAAAATTATAATTCATTCCTTATATTTAAATATCATAGTAAACAGAGAATGGAACATTCACAACTTGATAATAATTAGCTCTTGAATAACCTAAAGCAAACACTATATTTAATAGGAAACATTGAAACTGTTTTCATTTATGGCCCGAAACAAGAAAATGGTATCCAACATCACTGCTGTTAGCTGTTTCACATCTTGTTGAAGGCACTGACCAGTGCAGTTAAACAAATAAAGGCTAGCAAGTAAAACATAGGAAAAGGCATGTTAGATCCTTCATTTTCACAGACAAAAAAAAGAATGTACAAATACATTGTTGAAATTAATAACAGAACACGGCAAAGGGATTGTACATAAAATTAATGTTCGTAAGCGAATTTTCATACTGTAGCTGTGAGTATTTTATATATCTTATTTTAAAAAACACCACTTATCATAGCACCAAAAATTCTAATGTACTTGGGGTGAGTTAAATAAATTTGTATGACATCTTTACAGATAAAATGTGTGTGTGTGTGTATATATATATATATATATATATATATGTATACATATATATATAAAATCATTGTATGCATAAAATGTATTGGCATGCATTAAAGGATATATAAATAAATGGAGGAGATATCACACATTCATGGATTACAACATTCAATATCATGTAGATGCTACATTTTTCTAAAATAAGACAAATTAAATATAATTCCAATCAAAACCCCAATAGGTACAATTACTTTGGAAAACAATTTAATATTATCTAGGGAAAGTAAAGATGTGCATACTGTGAGATCCACCAGTTAACTGCTAGGTATATGTCCTAGAGAAAACTGCACAATGCACCATGAGATATGTACAAAAGGAGTCATAATGGTGCTGTTTGTAGGAATAAAAAGTAGCTGAAAACAATCCAAATGTCCTTCAAGATTATAATGAAAAAATGATGAGATAGTTCCATAATGGAATACAGCAAGAAACATGAACACATCAGTGTGGATGAATCTCAAAAAACTAGAAAGCCAAAAATCCAAGCACAGCAGATACATATATATATATGTATATAAATATGTACATATGTATATATATGCATGTATGTATGTAATATGATACCATGTATGTAAATTTCAGAAATGTGCACATTAAAAGTGCAGCTTTCAGCTTTTCAGGATGGCGCCAAAAGCAAAGGAAGCCCCGGCACCTCCCACAATGGACCAAAGCAAAGGCTTTGAAGGTCAAGAAGGCGGGGCTGAAAGGCAACTCCTAAAAAAAGGAGATCTGCCCAACACTCACCTTCCTGCGGCCCAAAAGGCTACATCTCTGAAGACAGCCCAAATGCCCTGGTATGAGTCCCCAGGAGAAGAAAACTTGCCATCATCAAGCTCCCCCTGACTACTGAGTCAGCCATGAAGAAGATCAAAGACAACAACACACTGGCATTCATTGTGCACATCAAGGCCAACAAGCGCCAGATCAAACAGACTGTGAAGAAGCTCTGTGATATTGACGTGGCCAAGGTCAACACCCTGAGTGGGCCGGATGAGAGAAGGTGGCATCTGTTCGACTGGCTCCTGCCTATGATGCTTTGGATGTTGCCAACAAAATTGGGATCATCTAAACTGAGTTCACCTGAGTAATTCTTAACATAAATTTTTCTACCATAAGGAAGTTTCAGTTTTCACAGATTCACAGGCATGTTTTGGCATTTTACTGAAAAAGAGGTAAAAGATAAAAACAAAATTGAGGATAGAATTCTACTAGGGGGTAGAACAGACTCCATAAAGACTGGAAAAATTCTGTCTTTAAGCTGGATGGTGGGTAACATGATTATTTTATTCTTAATCTTTAGGTATTACATTTATTTATTTTAATTATGGTACATTTCATCTTAAATTGCACAATCTGAGAAACACTGTGGTAATTTACTTAATAATACATGTTGAAAAGATGAAAATAAATTAATAAAAGCTTTCAGAAAGAATAAACATATCCACACCTAAAAACAAAATAACCATAGCGTCACAAGATTATCCAAAAAAGAACAAAAATCTAGTTGATATCATACATATCTAGTGGAATCCTAGAGATCACTGAACCAATTCAACGAAAATAGAACCTAACCTTAAACTCAGCCAAAATAGCATATCTCTGAGGGTGGAATAAAAGCATTTTCAGAAAGGCAAGCCCTCAAAATCTACCACCACACCAACCTAAGAATGAATTACTGTGAAATGTATTCTTACAAACAAAATCGATGAGGGCTCATAAAATATAAGACATAATGATGAGAAATAAAGTCAGTAAAATGTGTAGTTAATTCAAACAATTAACTGAAAACCCATCCAAACAAAACCAGGCTTTTCTCTTATATTAGCTATATGCTAAGTTTCTTTAACACTGGGCAACCTTTGTTTAGTCTTCATGTGTAAGTTTTTGTTTTTAATTTTGTTTTTCTTTTGAAAGAAGCAAACTTTAACAATATCTAGATTCTTAGCCTTAAATTAAATTGGCTACATTTTAACCTAGAGAAACAGATCAAATTACCAAATTTGAGCTGACTTCCATGGTGCTGTCAAGTAACTCTTTGTACTTCCCGTCCTCTTGTAATAATCACAAATAGTCCATGTCCAGGGCCTGAATTCCTTCAAGACCTGCTAGCTGCTTTCATGCAGATTTTGCTAGTCTTTCATTGATGATACAGAAATTTAATTTGCTCAAATTAAACACACACAAATACACATTTACACAGATACAAAAACACACCCAACAATTTTTGTGTGTGCTATACATTCATCACAATCTTAAGGTAAAGAAAGGGTAAGCAAAAACCATCCTGAAACCTTAACCTAGAGGTATTGTGGCTAAGCTTCAATAAGTATACCCACCCCTTTCAATATTTTGTACCTAAATGCCACATGGAAAGGCAAAGGACTCTGTTGACTAAGGTTTGTACAGTTTTTATCACACACTCTCTTTGCCTGGCTTTAGTGTACACAAATAGATTATTAACATAGTTCATCTGTTGTCTTCAGGCACAGTATCACAACTGGAGTTAGAAATAATAGATTTGGGAAAAAACATGGAGGATAAAAATTGTGGGGAAGAGCATAGAACATACTTTTCATGGGAACTCGGCAGGCTTGGAATGTGCCAGTTAGGACTGAATTATACTATTGGATGTCGGTTTATTATTGTACATTTTCTTAAGTGTTTGCATGTCTTGTGAGTATAATGTTGCTGTTAAGCAGCTATGGAGATGCTGAATAAACAGTCATTCCACTGGAAAATGACCTAATAGCTGATAAGGTGATACATAGCCCAGGGAGAGGAGAAGTTACAAAGTTTAATTTTGAGGTAGAAAGAAGGAAGCTTCTCTTCTGCCCTCAGCCTTTGCCAGGTTCTCTACATTTTTTTTTTTCAGTAAATGATTACCAAAATTAATTAAAACTGATACTTGTTTTCTATTATCTGTGTGTGCAAAGCTTACATTCCAGATCCTGGAGAAAAGGAACAGTTAGCAGTAACTCTGAAAAACATGCTCTAGAAAGTTTCCTCCACCCCTTCTCTGGTCATGACACCTCCATGACTGCTGATTACTCACAAAGGAATCCACTCTGTGAGGCATAACAAGCTTCTCTGCTGGTGGCCAGTGTTATATCTCTCCTGCTCTATCCAACCTTGAAGAAAGAGCATGGTTCCCTGTATGTACAAATGATGAGTCCCAGTTTCTCACGGATCTCAACAGCGAGACATCATCTCAAACTCATTTCTGAATGCTGGGCTATGACTTTGGTGCTGACCATGATTTTGAATCTTCCAAAAACAGGGTATTTCTGCCTTATTGATTTGGTAATTTTGCTAGAAATTGCTACTGCTACTACTAATGGAAAAACAGAAAAGACATTTGGTACCAATAATTTTTATTCTGACATTTGTGCCCAGGGACATCTCACAACTCCCTGCCCCTCCACTAGAATTATCTATGAATTTATAATTTCATAAAATCTGAACACTGGTAGGGCAGAAAAATGTCCACTTTCGGTGTTGCAAATATTTGCCTCATTTTTCTTTTCTATTTTCCAGGATGACTAAGAGGAGGAACATCCTTTTTTTTTTTTCATGTGGATATCCTTTATCCCCAATGTTCAGTTCAACCATTACTTACAAGATTCCAATTGGTCAAAATGAGAACATTTTTCATGTGCAAATTTTATGATTTTCATGTAATTGAAAAATCTACTAGAATATGTTTCCTTTAGAGACATATAAAGAACATCCAATCTTTTGTCAGGATATACTTTAAAACAGACATATATATGAGTTAGCTTGGTCAATAAAAAGGGGGAACTTTATTGGAAGGATTTAGGAATATCTCTCAGAGCCCAAAGAAAGAAATGTTGCTAGAATTGATGATAATTGGAGCCAAGAGAGAATATTGGGAACTGGGGCCATGTCTCAATCTAGAGCAACACGAATTCTCACAACTGCATCTTTCTAAGCACATTCTTTTTTCTCTTCTTTGGAGTAGATGACTTTGGTCTGTTTTAACTGTATGCTAAAATGACAAAGATTCCCAAACCCTGCTTTTAAATAATTTTCCCATTCAAGTGTCCAAAATAGATGAACATGAGTCTGAGTCCCAATTCTAAATTCCTAGAAGACAGAATTTAGTTCTACAAAGTAAACAAATCATACAAGTGGGAGTGGGGGTGGCCGGGGAGAATGAGAGAGAGAGAGGAAAGAAGAGAGGTAAGGTAGTTGTTACTCCCCTTTCAATAGTCAATATGGAAAACTATTTTAAGATACCGTGTCATTTATTAAAATGCAGTTCAGGAATGGTGAGGAAATGATTGGCTGAAAAATATATTAGTATCTTCAATCCTTGATGTGATGTTATATTAGTATCCATCTATATCATCTATTCCATTTAAAGTTTTATAATTTTAAATTTGGAACTGAAAGTCTATCTTGAATTTGTTTTGGTAGAAGAAATCAGGTAAGAATTTAAAGTATATGGTGGTTAAAATCAAGAAGCTGTCTGATGAGAATAGAGAAATAAATTAGCAACACTAACAAAAACAGCAATGATAATTACAAATGATACTTACTGCTTTCTCAAAACCAGGCACTGTTCTAAATATTTTATATAAAAGTTTTAGATGATTTTTAATAATGACTCAATGAGGATTCTGAAGTACAGAACATTATGTTCAATTTAAATAAAGCTAAATTAAAAAAAAACTGCCATATTCAAAACCTTTGTTTTTTTAACCCTCATTTATTCTGCTTTTCACAAAACACATTTGAACTATGCCATTTACTAATAATAAAAAATCCACTCAAATCACTGGATTTAGGAGAACTTTGTTAAAGAATAAGTAAAAGAGTAGAAGAATAAATATAGAAATAGTTGCTTAGTAGAGGAGCATGTTCCAGGCAGAACTTAAATCTTAGGCATTCATTATCTGACCAAAAATCCAAATCTGCAGAACACTTTGTTCAAATTATACCTTGGATATGATATTCTTTTATGAAGGAAATTTAGGTAAATTCAAACAAAGAGCAAAGAGGAAACCCCTTATATCATGCCATAGAAAATTTAATGCCAGATCTGTGAATATTGCTTCCAAGAACATCAAAAATATGTCAGCTCTTAGTTAACCAGAAAGCAGTACAGAAGTAGAGTAAATTTGTTGCCAAAGAGATCATATAAGATGAAAAGATAAAACTAGGAATGTCTGCCAATGATTAAGGATGTTCTCTAGTGCCTTTTGTATACTGATTTCCTTGGTATCCGTATGATGAGGGATTGGCACCTAACGCCAGCCCTGTACATACAAATGCAAGTACACACACCCCTACATGGACCTGATTTAATATTTCTTTTTCTATTCATTTTTTTTTTGCACCATGAGGACGAGTGGAATTTTTTTCTGCAACTTTTTCTTTTGTGAAGCTAAAAGAAGTTTTTGGTTTTTCTTTATTTTGTTTAAGTTTCAACAGATCTTTGATAATTGTAGCTTCTCCAAGTACTAAGGGATATGAAATAGTAAGTGATAAATATTTCCCCTAAGAATGCTTCCTGACTGGCATTGTCACATAAATTTGATGGCTAAGTCGCTTATTTCAGCTTTGGTACTTCAGTTTAAGAAAATTAAAGATATTTCTGCAGAATAGGTGACAGATCCATTCTGGAATGGTACTTGAAGTCTGATGGAACCATACGAGTGACAATGGGGTTCAAGTGAAGTTAACCAATTTTGAAAAATGGAGTAAGAGAGGATGGCTAAGAGGATAAAACACTATTAATACAATTATAAGTTGAGCTTTATTTTCAAGATATGGCAAAAATTCAGAACCAATGGTCTATGGGTTTACACGAAAGTTTTCTAAAGTTTCCTCCTGAAGTATACAGAAAAGTTTGCTCCCAGAGAATGAGGTTTCAAGCTAAGGTCCATAAACATCCCAACATTATATAAAATTTTGTAGCTATTTATATGCTTATACAAAGTTTGAGCTTTTTGAAAAAGTGAGAATGCATGGAAGACATGAAAGCAATTGTAAAAAGACATTATTCAAATCTTCCTTGTGACATATATCTTTTGCATATGATGAAGAAATCATTTGCTAATACCTGAACCATTCTCATTAAAAATGAGACAAGGTGTGATAACTGTTTCGAGATTTCAGAATTGCTCAAAAGCCTACTGATAATGGGAGAAATATATATAGCTCCTGAAGTATGGGTTGTATGGATAGTTGCTGCAGTATTTCATAATGTTTGGGTCTATAGTAAATTTACCAGGTACAAGAATTCTGTCTTTTGTTCATCATTAAACATAAAATTTGGAGAGACTTAATTGCTAAAGGGGCATAGCTTCTATCACAAACCTTTAAAATGTAGAATTTCCTTTATGTTTTTTTCATAGCTTCTCTTTGTTAAATGATTCCAATAGAACAGCTTCCCTCAGACAGATCTGAAGCCTAATGCATGATAAAATACGACCATCTGTGTAAAGTATAAAATGTTATGAATATAAATTCCCAGCAGGCGGGGGGCACACAAGCAGAGTGGGAGGAACCCGCCCCGTGGGTTGTGCCTTAGTTGTGGTCCAGGGCTGTAGGTTAGTGGATTTCCGGCTGGAGTCACGGATTGGCTAGTTGAAAGCAGTCACATGAGTAGGGAAAGGGGCTGGGGGTCCGGGGCGGTGGAGGTGGTCGGCTTATTGTTTGCGGGCAGCTGTGGGTTTAGGGTGAAGTGTGTGGGTAGTGGCTGTGGAAGAGGTTACGGGCTCTGGGGGTTTCTGCCCCAGGGCTGGAAAGCTGCTTATTAACTAGGCTGGAAGTGAGCAAGAGGCAAGTGGCTTAGCCAAAGGAAGTAAAAAGCATATCCAGGCAGCACAGGCAAAAAAATTTGATAGTTACAAGATGCTTTTTTGTTTGGTATTGTTTTACATCTCCTCAGTGATGGTATGCAAAAGGAAATAGTAACCGTCATCATCACATTTGTAATTATAAAATAAGAGCCTATTGGTGTGCATAAAGGGGATAAGTGGGTGACACCAGGAGATGGTGTAGTTCGGCCTTGAGATAAAGAAGGTAAATCACAAACACACGTGGACAACAGAAATGCATTTTGGTTAATTAGAGCAAAAGGACTTTATTGATAACTGAAATTAAAAATCATGCAATATATTTAAAAATCTAATAGTATATCCAGAATAGTAGAATCCTATAAGTCATCTTTAAAATATTTCCCAGCAGTGTTCCTTTGCATTTCTATTTGAAGCCAAGTGCATGTATCATTCTATTTTCCGAGTAGCTCCTTTTCTTCATTGTCTAGCTTTGCCTTTTGAAAACGTCTTCTTTACATTCAGTTATAAACTTTGCCTATGCAGCTTCTGGCTTTATGTCTCCTTTTGCCTTGAAAACACCAATATCGTTACTTTTCAAAAGATATGGGAAACCAGACAAAATGAAAACTAATCTCAGTAGCTGCTTCTCAGTTGAACTCTAATCTGGAGACTGCATATAAACAGGATTGTGCAGAACTAAAATAAACTCTCTTAAATTCCTGGGTAAAGAGAATGGCCGGAAAGTTTGGGAAAGCAGCAATCAGCCCCATGGGCTGGGAAGGGGCTGCAAGAGAGCTTTTCTCTCCAGAACATTGCCATGGGATGATCACTGCCTGCTGCTCCTACTGCACAGAAAAGTGGCATCATGGTGGCACCAGAGCTGTTGTGAGATGCAGGGGACAATAAATGCAAGCTGAATCCTCTTCCCCTATAATCTAATAACTGAGGGCTGCATCTAACCACAAACAGCTCTCAATGGAAGTGGCTCCCTGAGGGTCATGAGCCACGAAGAAGAGGGTGGTCAAGGTTGTGAGCTTGTGGAAAGCCTCCCATCAGCCGGGACCCCTACTTGGGACTTCATGTGGGTGAAGTGCCTCAAGCCACTGAGCTTTTGTCCTACCAGAAGGTTTTCTCTTATTCATCTCATTCACTTATTCTTTTCTTTAGTATTTTACAAGATATTTTGTTCAAGCCAGTTATCCCATCATTGGTTCTAAATTTTCTGCTATTTACTGTTTTGAACGGCAATTTTATTCTTGTGTAGAGTTTACTTTTGGCTTAAATTCCTTGTTTCTGCTGTCAGTTCCCTGTTAATTTCAGATTGCTCTTAGCTTCTCATCAATCATTGCTTGTATAAAATGGACAAAAAGAAAATTAAAGCTGTTTGCCAATTGAGTGGGGTAATTGGGAAGGAAAAGAAACTTCCATTTAGGAAGAAAAATTTTCTTTGTCTTAGGTAAAGTATCTTAATGGTGTAATGGGATAGTCGAACTTGAAGGATGAGGCCCCCTAAGTATAACCCAGATAGAAGAAGTTTAAACTGGAAAAAGTCAATTTCTCTCTAGAAGAGAAAAACTGGGATTTTTTTTTTCTTTTTGTGGGAGGGAGGGTGGCTGGCAGTTGGTGCTGAAGAAATTTATTTTCAGAGGCAAGAGTAAGTTAGCATTTAAGGTCATGAGAAAGTCAAGGAGAAATCCCTTGATGTGCAATAGATATCCAATTTTAGGACAGTGATGTTTAGTGTGTCATTTAGTTTCTTCTTGCCACATTCTATTGTCATCATCTGTTGCCCATACCTCCAATAAAAGTGATCTGCACCATCATTCTTGTTTTAATGATGCTTAAGGAGAGAAAAAGAGAAGGTAATTGGGCAATGAATAATAGTAAAGATGATGGAAAGCAGAATTTCAAAATTTCAGGGTTTTGGGTGGGCAGTATTTGTGAAACAAGCTTTAAAATTAACTAACCATTAAAATACAGTGTATTAACCCCTAATCTTCAAAAAATTTACAGTAAAATTCGGAATTTGGAAAATCTCCAATTTCATTGGAAAATAGCCGAAGTTCCCTTACTTAGACATAAAGTAAAGGGAATCTAAGTATGCTGAAGATTTGGAAATATTTGAAATAGATTTATTTTGAAAAAAGATTCTTTGATTTAAAAAATAGAATTAAGTCTACATTGCCTCTAATTTCTTTAATGAATGGATTTGAAAAAGCATGGCCTTTAAGTATGTTTAATAAACTCTGCTTATCTCCTTTTTGTATTTCACAAACTTCCTCTTTCATCTCATTTCCTTTATTTGTGATAGAATGTAAGCAGGTTTATTCATAACATCTGTTTTCCTAAACCTAGCATGTTTGCATCCTATTTGTTTTCTGAGGTATAGTTGATAAGTTTGTCTTAGAATTTATGGAGGAAGAATGCATAAAGTGAGTCTACTTTATGGTTTTAATCATTCAAAATCCCAAGATGGTGGAAAAGGGATTTATTTATTTATTCATTTATTTATTTTTGGTAGAAATGGTTGCGTCTGGGACAAGCTTTAGAAGCTTTTTTCACTCTGGTCTGACACTATTCCAGGACTGCTATGAAGATGTGCTGGAGCTTCTACCACATTGGAGGAAAGCTACATCCCACTGGGTTGGTGATCGCTTGCCGGCTCTGATTTTGAATTGAGCACATTAAACACAATGGTGAGAATATCAATTAAAAAAGAAAAGTACCACCACCAAAAACATACCCTCCATAGGTATTTTGCGCCTGTATGTCCCTGGGTGTTATGACCAAACTCACAACCACTACACCAGTTGTCCATGGCTTTTGTTTTACCAAAGTATTGAAAAAAAGTTTTAGAATCACCTGCTCTGCTGTGACCCTCACGTTACTTTGCCTTCAGCTCTTGCTCCTTGGGGCAGAGGGATCCTGCTCTCCTCTCCCACACAATTTCTTTATCACAGCTATTAGGTGCACTCCTCATAAAGCTTTCATAGTCAGACAAAATGCTCACCATACACAGGCTTTCCTCAAAGGCTGCAGTTATGTGCTTGACATTATTTCCTAATTTCAACACTGAATTTTTTTTTTTCTTTTCTGTTCACTACTTTTGTAATAGCGTTTGGTTCTTCCATAAATTTGAAACTTTGCAGTTACCCTGAGCTATTTCACAGAATTCCCCTGAGTTTTCCCTTCCCAGTGCTGATTTCTGCCTGGATACACTAAAGATCACTCAAGTGCTAGTACTGCTAGTATCCAGCTCCAGTGTTCCCCACTATATCACATTTCCCTTTGACGGTTTGAAATTTAACAAATGCATTCTGGAACATGTAGTACTTTTGAGTTAACTCAAAATTATCCACAGAAAGTGCAGTATTTGTGAAGAAAAAACAGAAGCCTAAATCAATCAACCAATGTCAGACCATTTCAATTCCCTTTAATGGATCAGTTTTGACGAATTTTTTCAGTCTTACTCCCATTATTACTCCAAATTCCTTCTTCAATTAAACAAAATATGCCAATACTCTCTTTGCTCCAAAGTTTGATATAAACTTCCCTTCCTTTGTGCTCTCTTCACACTGTTTATTTGACCTGGAATATCGTTTTCCATCATCATTTTCCTTCATTGTATCTCTCAAACATTTATGTACCTTCAAATGTCCCTAATTAGACAGCTATCTGCAAAGCCAGTTTCCAGTTCATCTTTTCCAATCTATACCTAAGGCCCCAGGTGTGAGCCTAATAGAGAAATATGGACATCTCCTTATCTTCAGAAGCAGAAGTCAAGGTAGATGTGAAGGACAGCAGTGTGGTTCTTCCAAAGGACGAGTGTTTGGACTCTCTCTCAGTGCCTTTAATCAGGGTCATCTTCCTTGAAGCATGACCAGTGCAGCTGCATAGGGCCCCCCATGCTCAGAGGGCCCCCCACTTGGGGTTTCCATTCAGCATTTTGAAATTCTTAATAATCTTATCTTTGAATTTGTGTTTCATAAATGACATGCTATGGGACAATGGAGCATGTGTGGGAGGGTTGGAGTGGGACTATCAGGTTCCCATGAGGAACCTGGGGCCCCTCCTAGGGAAGCAGCTGGGACCTGCCTAGGGAAAGGGGGTAGCTGGACCTGATCCAGGCTGGTGCATTCCAAAGACGACTAGGTGGGTGGCCTCTCGACCACCCCTGATCCAGGTACTTAGTGCATGTCAGCACTGAAGTTAAAGTCTCTTGAGGTTGCCTGGTGGCCATGGGTTGGGGCAGTGGGCTTGTGGGAAAAGGTGACTGACTTCCTGTTCCCTGCATATTCATTTTTCACTGGGCCCTAAAAATTATGTAGCTGACCCTGCCTCCAGTGAATTCTCTAGCAAAGGTCCACTCTGTGCCAATTCTAAGTCAATAGGATTCCTTTCCTACTCAGCTACACACCAGGTTTAATGCTTCCAGTTAAACAAGAGAATCAGAGAAGTGAAAGGCACTCCATAGCCACTGATTGTGTTTTTGAATGGTGTCTGAGTTTCCTCAGGCTGACATAACAAAGTGCAATAAACTGGGTGGCTTAAAACAGCAGAAATTTATGGTCTTACAGTTGTGGAGCCAGAAGTCTGAAATCATGGTGTTGGCAGGGTCATGCTCCCTCTGGACCCGCAGGGAAGTGTTCTGTGTTGCCTCTTCCGAGATTCTGGTGGTTTGAAGGTAATCCTTGGACTTGGATCCCTGCCTCCGTCATCATATGATGTTTTCCTCTATCTCTCTGTGTCCAATTTTTCCCTTCCTATAAGGACACCAGTCCTATTGAATTAGGGCCCACTCTAACCCAGTTGGGTCTCATTTTAACTAATAACATTTTGAAAGAACCTATTTCCAAATAGGGTTACATTCACAGGAGTTAGGACTTGACTGTGGCTTTTGAGGGGACACAAGTCAACCATAACAGATGTTTTCAAGAAATATTGTCATTGTGTTAAATTATGTTAACATAGTTCCAAAGGAAAGATTTATACATAATGAGTCATTAGAAAGCACATATAAATCTAACCTGAGAAAAAGTAAATGGTAAAATGTTCCACATTTCAAAGTTGTAAAGGGACATTTCATTTCAATGTGGTACACAGAACATGTGCCCAAATTCTGAACCTGCCACTTGTGCAGTTATACATTATTTCCAAATCTAAGCATTTTCTTCTTTATTTGTATAAACTCCTGCAAAAATTGCCTGAAATAAACTAGATGCTCAATAAATCTTACTTTACTTTCCCTCTCGGAAACAATTATCTTCTATTATTAACTCAGAAAGCACTTGAGCTGCTAATTGGCTCCTAAAATACATCCCACAGGGCACAGCCTAAAAATCAGAACATTGGCACTAAAAGAACAAAATTAATCTCCATAATTAAGTGAGAAATTTAGTTTCTTGAAGGACTTGAGGAAAGGGTAGATGGGGCCTTTGAAGTGAGAAAGAAAAAATAAAAAAAAAAACAGAAGAAGAATAAAATTGGCACTTTAAGAGTGTTAATGGTTAGTGAGGATTGGTAAAATACTTTTTTAAGAACATGGGGGAGCTCTTTGTTATGTATTAATGGTAGATAGTACCCCTCAATAAAATAACACCCAATGTTCAGTGAAAGCCATATATCTACCTACAGTCTTAGGCAGTAATTTTTTGAGGAATGAAGGAATCAAGGGGAATCTGCTAAAGTGCACCAGGTTGGAGATCCACGAAAATCCAGGAGGATGACATTATTCATCAGTGTAATTAATTCACTAGGAGTAAAAACTCAGCCCAAATATGTGAGCTTCCTGTACCTTTCTCACCAGGGAGACTGGGAAAATAATAGTAAACATACAGTATTGAATATGTAGGCGTATTATATATGAACAAAACCTACTCTATAAGGCAGATTCTAATCAAATAAAAATAAGGACCCTGAAGCATGGAGAGGTGATTTGCTCACTGCCACACAAGTTACAAGTGGCAGGATCAGGAGCTGAACCCTGCCTCTCTATCTCCAAAGCCTCTGCATGGCACCATCTCTCTGCAGTGATTCTTGGTTTCCTAAGATAGGTGGATGTGAATTCAATCCTGTTCCAATTGTCCCAGATAACATCTGAATTACACTAACATATCTTTTTCTCTCCTTTTCTCCATCACCACGGGGAATAGGAAGCCAGAAGTGCAAAATAATTTCAGTACATTTCCCACCACAGGTGAAGAGTCAGACTGTTTTTCTCAATTGTTTGGGATGGTGTAGTACATTTTTCATGTCCCAGCAGCAATAAGATGATAAGTTATTGAAACAGTTTATATTATACTTATTTGACGTGTATTTCAGCCTGATATTTTTGTCTTCTGAGGTGGTATAGGTGTGCTCTGCTGGACCGTAAGCAAATGACCTAGGGGCAGCACTGGTGGCTTTAGATAAACAGCAATGGCCTTTGCAATGTAAGATATGATATTTAATTGCATACATGTAGCTTCACCTGGTATTGCAGGAGATGCTGAAGCTGAATGAAGTCATCTCTATGCACCGCTGGGCAAACCAACAATTTCTACTTTTAAATAGAAAAGCTGCTGATTTGCATGAGGGCCACAGAGCACTTATGTGTGAGCTTCTGGTTTTCACTGTTAGTGCCCCTAGGGAGGGAGTGCTATGTAGGCTACCACAAATTACATTTGGGATTAGGAGTGAGTAAGGAAACAGGAAATGCTCACCTTATGTACATGTGGTTACCCCCACACTCAAGAATCAGGGTCGTGTAATGGTCTCAAGTTGATTCTAGGTTTGTCAGTCATGTCTGAGACCCAAACATGCATTTGCCCATGAAAGGGTTTTAGATTTTATTAAAACACAAATAAAAAGAAATGGTAGCTCTTAATATTGGAAAAATATGCCACTTTTTTAAATTGAGTTAGAGAAAATACTCATGAAATTATTGCAAACCCAAAGGCTTTGAAAACAATTTAAAAGGCCTGAGCTTGGAACATTGCCTCTGGAAATCAGGTTTGCAAGTAAATCAGCAGGATTCTCCCTTACTATTAGAATGAAAACAAAATAAAGGAAGAGAGAAAGTCATTAAGCTGAGAGTGGAGAGAGATTTCCTTAAGAGAAATGAGATATTAAAAGACAGATTAGGTACATATGAATGGAAAATAAGATATTGATGGCCAGGAGACAAATATAAAAGGGAAATGTAGATATATTGATATTTAACTATTTCTAAAGGGTACATTGTACAATATGTCTTAATTATTAATATAGCCCATGAATGAAAATGTAGCACATCCTCAGGGCAGGTCTCATTGGGATTTGGAATTTCAGAGGTTTGATGACACCAGTTTTTGTTTTGCTTTGTTTTGTTTTTGTTTTTCACTTTGCAGGAGACAATTTGCAAATGTGGATAATTTTCCCACCAGTTATTTTAAATAACGTACCATAGTAAATGCCAAAAACTTAAATACTAATTTAGTTTAAGTCCAAATGTCATGGATTCTGGAAAGTTAGCATAGACTGACTGACATTCTTATGATGACAAATCTTTTTTTTCCTACCCACAATCCATTGCTCATATACCAAGTCTTTGATATTACCACTAAATTTTAGGTTCAAGGAACGCAGATTTTCCAGAGGTAACTGCTTTAGCGGCTAGGGTTTAATTTGTTTGTAAATACTTTGGGGTTTGGAGCTGAGGCTATAGTAATTTTATTTCATATTGCTTGAGCTCTTTAAAACTGATATTCATGACAGATTTGACATTGAACTTAAAGAACTGCTGATATCTAAAAACGTACCACCACTTCAAAGAGACCAGAGCTGAGACTGAAGCTGAAGTATGAATCCCAGCTCAACCTAGGATCTGCTGTTCCAAGTTAATTCACATTAGGATTAGCCTGTTTGGCTGAAGCCACCAGTGCAGTCCACCAGCCACTTGCTTAAGCTTCAGCAATTTACAGCCTTTGTGAGGCTTTTGGCCCTTACATAGAAACTGTGGGATAATAAATGCTCACTGTTGCCTGAACCCACAAATATATAGGGTAATTTGATACTCAGCAATAAACCCACAACATGCAGAGCAAAGAACCTGCACATAAAGCTCTGGCTTACAACCCCTATGTTCTACTTTGGACCATGTTGTGAATTCCTTTACCTACCCTTGAGATTCTCGATCCTAAAACAATGCAACCATAAAGCCTGCTAGAATGTATTCTCCAAAACCCCTCATTTATGACTTGGATCTTAGAATTTACATAAATTTAGACAATGCAAAGACACCATTCCACTAAGACTGTACCCATCAAAACTCCTAGTGTTTCAAACTTTGTCCCATATACAGCAAGGCACCTTTTCCTTGGCAATTAGAAGTGAGGGTTTCCTGTTGAATACCAAAGTCTCTGTCTTCCTATCTGGGAGGTCAGAGAAGTGGGGGACAGAACATAATAACATGATCCTACAGTTTATCTGGAAATAAAGGCTGATTATTATGGTTATTTTTAATGGAAGGCTAAATTTATAGGGATAAAAAACAGATCCGTGTCTCCCCAAGGATGATGGTGGAGTGAGAGGGGTTGACTGCAAACAGGATGGACAGGGTGAGCTTTCAGAGTGATGGATCTGTTCTTTGTCTTTCCAGGCAGTAGATATATAACTCTCACCATTTATCAAAACCCATAGAATTATACCTTATGAAAAAGAGTGAATTTTAACATATGCAAATTAAAACAAACAAACAAACAAATGAACAAAAACAAAGGCTTGCAAGGGTTCCTAGGATAGAGAACCAATGGGGACAGATAAATCTAACTATATGACAAATCTATGACCTAACTACATTAGAAAGGATGAGGGGAAAGGGCTTACCTAACTTTGGAAAATGTTTTCACTGGAAACTATAAGGCAAATGATAAACTCTAAAAGAATACTGTACTCTAGTTGGTAAATTAGTCTTTCATGAGAGCACAGATGAACAATTTGAAACTGCTTCACACATAGACTACAGTGAGTAAATAAGGAAATGGATGGAGGATGGTGGTTCTCCTTCAAATAGGAAGTTTCAGATAAGCAATAAGGCAAGTTTAGTCTGAACCCTGTGTTACTTGGATTAGAATTTGAGACATAAGTATGAATTCATGTTTAACTTAGAGATAGATACATAAACATGAACAAGTGTAGAAATGTGTGTACACATGGGTTGGAATACACACACAGTACCTATCTCTGTTCTCTGAGGAGACTAAGATGTAATAGTACCCCTGTTGCAATGAGTAAACCTAGCACACAGATCTTGATTTAGAAATACCATTTGCCAATAAGAAAGAATCAGGGCTCCTGGAGAAATGGCTGAGTCTAGAGCTGGTACAGGAAAATACAAGATGAGCCTGGAACATTTTATAGTACCAGGAGGTAAGAAACTGCTCAAACAGCCTAAGGTTGGAGGCATGTCAAAGGGACACAGGTATCAACCTGAAACTTTTGCCAATAGCCAACACTGGGATAATTTGAGCAGAAAATTTAAAATGTGGTATGGTATTGAGTTAAAACCTGTAGTATAAAATATCCAAGAATTTACTACTGATATAAAGGATTTAATGAATAATTAAATGGGAGAGAAGAGAAAAGCTTCCATAAGAAAAAAAGGAAAAGAATATTATGTGTAAATATTCCCCTTTCAAGGAGGTGGAGCTTAAACCCCTGAGTGTGGAGAAGACTTAGTGACTTACTTCCAAATAATAGAATACTAAAAGGGAAAACCAGTCACTCTAGTGGAGAAACCTCACAGCTACTACCTTTACCAAGTGACCATGGTTACCATCATCAGTGATGTCATGTGGATACCACGTACCCCTGAGATCTGATGAGTAAGGTACTTAACCTCTGTGACCCTCTTCTCAAAAACCCATCTCCACAGTTTAATCATTAGAAAAATACCTGGCAAACCAAAATTGAAGAACATTCTGCAAAATACTGACCAGTAGTCCTCAAAACTTTCAGGGACATGAAAGACATGGTATTATTGAGAAAGTGTTCTAGACCAGGAGACATGACAATTATGTGCAATGTGGTGTTCTGGATAAAATAAGAACATTAATGGAAAAAAAGCTAGAGAAATCTGAATGCAGTCTGGAGTTTAATTAATAGCAATGTACCAGTGTTGATTTCTAACTTCTAGCAAATCTATCACAGTAAACTGTAACTTATAACAGGGGAAATCAAAACTGGGTGAAGGGTATACAAAACTCTTGACAGATTTTCTATATAGCCATAATTATTCTAAAATATTTCAAGAAGCTGTGCATTTTAATTTTGTAAATTAACAAACTCAATAAATATTTTGAAAATTAGATTATTTAAGCCCATCAGATTACACTCAATTTTATTTAGCATATTTTACCTGGCTATTCAATGGAATATAATGGCAGAGCAAATCAATGAATGGAAAAATAAAGCCAAAATGTTTTCTATGCACATCTCTGTGTATTGTGAACAAATAAATATTTACTTTCTCCACAAGTAAATTCATTTGTCATAATTCTCTGTTTAGCTTCTTTTCTAATTCACAATGCATTTTAGGTCATATATATATAATCAATCTTGTAAAAATATTTTAGAAAAAAAGCATCCACAAGAAAACATTGCCATTTTCACACATAGTTTATAACTTAATTTAGCCTTGTATTAGATAATCTGAACAGTGTGACTTTAAAATATATTTTGAGACCAAAAGGGCAAACTCCCTCATTACCCTTCCATTTGAAATCTTCCTACGTAATCTTGTAATTATATTCTCTCAGAACCACCAGAATCATTTTGTTAAGTTTTATGTAAATTTCATTGGCTTCTATAATGGGAAAGCATATATTAATTTTAATTTAGAAAGATTTGCTTGATTTAAAATACATAATCTCCAAAGTCCAAGCACATGGCAAGTCCCTTTATATTTTATAGCCTTAGAAATCATAGTTCTTACAAGTTCTTTTTAAGGGTTTTCTTAGGGAGTTTTAATTTTTTTCTCATTGCTGTTAATAAGACATTTTATACAACTTCATTTTCCTAACTTTCATTCTAGTACAAAAAATATTTATGATTTTTATGCATGTATTTCATACACTCAGGAAAACATTCAATGGAACTACTTACTATTTCTGATACTTGTTTGACTGATTATCATGTGATTTTCATGTAGATATGCCTATCTCCTGCAAGGAGGGGGAAACAGTCTTTTTTTCTAGTACTTCCACCTTATGTATTTTTCCTGTCTAACTGCATTGCCTAGTACTCACAGAACACATCTAAACAACAACAATAATTATTATTATTTGTATTAATTATCATTATTACTATAAAGGTGACACCTGATAATAGTGTTGTTCTTAATGTGACATCTCTAAGGTTCTATGGTTCCAAGGAATTGCTTACTTGATTTTTCTGTAAATTATAACAAGAGTCCCAACTCTTATAATTTTATAGTGGACTTTGCAAAGCTTCTGTTTTGCCTAGTTATCCCTTTACCTATCAGCAGGTGTTAGGACCAAAAGAATGTAATATGGGGCATCACAGTGTCTCCATTATAAAAGAAGTCCAGCTGTGATTCTGACTCTTATTTCTTTTTCATTCTTGTTTTGGTCTCCTGCTGATTTCATTCTGTGAAAACAGAGCCAGAAATTGTGTCTTGATACCTGCTTTGGTATTCTAAGTATATTAGAAGCAAATTAAATCATGGGAAGTACACACAATGCTTAATTTTATACTGCTAGCCTCCTGTCTTCTTTGTTGATATTTTAATAGGGCATTGATTAAAACTTAGAGGAAATGTCAGTTGGATACTACTGAAATATCAGTAACATCTAACTCACTAAATCCACCTGAAACTTTTCAGTTCCTATATTAACGTGGAGCAAGTTGCTATACAGTGCGTCATGGGAACATGGACTCAGACACAACAAAGATTCTCAACAGTTTATTACTTACACAGCCAAAGGAGCCAAAGGAGCAGGGGGAGAGATCCCCATATGGCTGGTCCCCCAGGGAGGCCACTGCTCAGTGTCAGGGTCAGTGGACGGTGTCTCTGGACACCCCACTTTGTGTTGGAGAGGAGGGACCCCGCACTGGCTGAAGGTGGGTATTCATACACTCCAGGGCAGGGGGCCCTGTTACTGAGCAAAAAGCATGTATCCAGCAACCTTTGTTCAGAATTCCTGCCCTGGGACTCTGGGCAGCTGGCAATGACTGTTTCCAGTTTGGGGATCAAGGTACAGTCAAGCCATTTCCATTAGACCTAATGTCTCCCCTGGGCCCCGAAATGGAAACATCTGCATGCAAGCAGGAAAGAGGGGAAAAGTTGTGGGTGGCAAGAACTGTGAGATGGCGGCTGAGTGTGTCTGTGACTTCCCCAGCGATTACTTGACCAGGCAGTACCAGTACTGACAATATCCTTCTAAAAGCACTGTCATTCTAACCAACTGGAAAGGAATGGTATTGTGATATAGCTACACTATGCTGGCTTTTCCTTTTCACTTCCATTGGCACCTCCTTCACCTTGAACTGGTCTTTAACTCTTGGAATACTTTCAGTCATTTTTAGGCTCCTTATTTCTTTTTCTCTCTCTCTCTTCATACTCCAACTAGAAAATCCTATCCACCCCCATAGCTCCATCTACCATGTCCTAAATAGCCAACTTGAGTTTTCAGCTCTTTCTCTTTAACTCCAGATCTTAATAATCTACTGGTTCCCCAATTTCCTTAATTAGTTTCTTATAGGTACCGTACACTAAAAATGTCCCGAGCATAACTTATTATATTCATTTTCAAACCTGGTACTTTTGTTTCAATATTATCTATCAGAAAGTACAACTACTCTGCAATGGATTGCTCAAGCCAGAAACCTGAATGTCAGTATTTCTTTCTTTTTCACACTTATTTCCCATGTCTGCCTCCTAAATATTTCTCATGCTGATCTCCTTCTTTACAGACCAATTGCCACTACCTAATCCATGCACCAGCACCTCACCCTTGGGCTATCAAAAGAGCCTCTTCTGTTCTGGCTTCTACTCTCATCCCATCCAATCTATTCTCCCCAGTGGTAGGCGGAAATTCAGTGTTATTTTTAGCACTAATCTAATTGCAGCAATCCTGATTGATGCCTTTTAATTTCTGTAGGCTTTAAAATACAGCTTTCAAGACCTCCCAAGTTCTTGCCTAATTCTCTCCCGCCTTATTCTATCAACTCTTTACTGAGTCACTGCTATTCAGCTACAATTGACTATTTTCATGTCTTCAGTGTTGTATGTTGTTCCTCAAGATTAAAGTATCTTATCAGGTGGCCTTCCATGGTAACTTACGGTCACATTTCTTCCCTTTCTCTCTCTTTATAGCATTTGCTATACGTTACTTGGCTTTTTTTTTTTTTTTAATTGAGATTGTTCAGATATACAACTCTCCAATGATCCAAAGTGTACAATCAGTTGCCTATGGCACCACCATACCGCTGTGCCTCCATCAACACAATTGTTTTTTTTTCAATTTTTAGAACACTTTCACTACTCCAGAAAAGAAACAAAGACAAAAAAAAGGAAACTCATATCCTCTCATACCCCTATCCATGCCCCCCCTCCATTATTGATTCATAGTTTTGGTATAGTACATTTGTTACTGTTGATGAAGGAATGTTAAAATACTACTAACTGTAGTATATAGTTTGCAATAGGTATATATTTTTCCCTATATGCCTCTATTATTAACCTCTAGTTATAGTGACATACATTTGTTCTAGTTCATGAGAGAGATTTCTAATATTTGTATAGTTACTCACGGACATTGTCCACCACAAGATTCACTGTTTTATACATTCTGATCTTTTAACCTCCAACTTTCCTTCTGGGGACATGCGTGATTCTGAGCTTACCCTTTCCACCACCTTCACACACCTTTCAGCACTGTTAGTTATTCTCATTACATGCTACCATCACCCCTGTCCATTTCCAAACATTTGAGTTTACCCTAGTTGAACATTCTGCTCATAATAAGCAACCACTCCCCATTCTTTAGCCTCATTCTATATCCTGGTAACTTATATTTCATGTCTATGGGTTTACATATTATAATTAGTTCATATCAGTGAGACCCTGCAATAATTTGCCTTTATGTGTCTGTCTTATTTCACTCAATATAGTGCCCTCAAGTTTTCATCAACCCGTTTCTTTTAAGATGGTTTTGTTCAAACACTATACATTCCATCCTAAGTAAACAAACATTGGTTCCCTGTATAGTCACATATTTATGTATTGAGCACCATCGCCACTCTCTATGTAAGGACATTTCTTCCACAAAGATGAAGAGTCAAAGAAGGCAGAGAGGCAAAAGAAAAAGGCAAGAGAAAGCAAAACAAACAAACAAAAAACTTGATAGCTAGAAGGTGACAAAAGGAAAGACAGCATTAACCTAAAGTGAATAAAGAGTCAGAAAATGTCACAAATGCCTGGAGTCCCATACCCTTCCCCTATTCCCCAACCCCTATATTTATTTAGCTGTGGTATATTGCTTTTGTTACATTAAAGGAAGCATAATACAATGTTTCTGTTAATTCTAGCCTCTAGTTTGCATTGATTATATTTTCCCCCCAATCCCACCCTATTTTTAACACCTTGCAATATTGACATTCATTTGTTCTCCCTCATGTAAAACTGTATTTGTACCTTTTATTACAATAGTTGAGCATCCTAGGCTTCCCTGAGTTACACAGTCCCGGTCTTTATCGTTCTTCTTTTGTTCTGGTGTCCCACGTGATCCCAGCCTTCCTCTTTCAACCATATTCACAGTCATCTTTGTTCAGTGTACTTACATTGCTGTGCTACTATCTCCCAAAATTGTTTTCCAAACTTCTCACTCCTGTCTTTTCCTTTCTGTCTGCAGTGCTTCCTTTAGTGTTTCCTGTAGAACAGGTTTCTTGTTCACAAACTAGGTCATTGCCTGTTTGTCAGAGAATATTTTAAGCTTTCCTTCTTATCTAAAGGATAGTTTCGCTGGATATAGGATTCTTGGTTGGTGGTTTTTCTCTTTCAGTATCTTAAATATATCACCCCACTTCCTACTTGCCTCCATGGTTCCTGTCGAGAAGTCCACAAATTGTCTTACCAAGCTTCCTTTGTATGTAATAGATCATTTCTCTCTTGCTGCTTTCAGGACTCTCTCTTTATCATTGATGTTTGATAATCTGATTATTAGTGTCTTGGCATAGGCCTATTCAGATCTATTCTGTTTTGTGTACTCTGCGCTTGTTGGATGTGTAATTTTATGTCTTTCATAAGAGATGGGAAATTTTCATTGATTGTTTCCTCTGTTATTGCTTCTGCCCCTTTTCCCTTCTCTTCTCCTTCTGGGACACCAATGACATGTAAATTCTTGCTTTTCATTTTGTCTTTAAGTTCCCAGAGATGATGTTCATTTTTTTCTATTCTTTTCTCTATCTGTTCTTTTGTGTGTAGGCTTTCAGTTGCCTTGTTCTCCAGTTCCTGAGTGTTTTCTTCTGCCTCTTGAAATCTGCCGTTGTATATTTCCAGTGTGTCTTTCAACTCATGTATTGTGCCTTTCATTTCCATAGATTCCACCAGTTGATTTTTTGAACTTTCAATTTCTACCTTATGTATGTCCTGTATTTTCATTATACAGTTCATCTCTTTTGCCATATCTTCCCTAAACATTTTGAATTCAGTTTTTATTAGTTGTTTCAATTCCTGCATCACAGTTGAAGTGCAAGTTTGTTCCCCTGACTGGGCCATAACCTCATTTTTCTTGGCATAAGTTGTAGTTTTCTGTTGTCTAGGATGGTTTCCTTGGTTATCCCAATCAGGCCTCCCCAGACCAGAATGGGCTAATGTCCCAGAAGGAAGAAATATTCAGTATCCAGTTTCCCTGAGGGTGTGTCTTAGAAAATTTGTATACCCTGTAATGCCTCCGGTCACTGAGCTTTTCTGCCAAGCAGATAGTGCCTGTTAGCCTATAATTCTTGACGGGTGTAAGTTCTGAATGAAAGGCAGGTAGTAGAGCTAGGCCCCACCCCTTTCCTCTTAGAGAAGATAGACGCCCTAGGGGGAGGTCATTAGCATTTCAGTGGTCTCTCTCTGCCTTTGCTATACCCTTGTCTGGGTCACAGAACTAGGAACTGAAAATGGCTGAGGCTTTCTCCACTTAGTCAAAAAAGGAACAGAGCTAGTCTGAGATGACCCTCCAGTTCTCCAAGGTTAGTTAACACCCAAAGCCTCTGTCTACTTGTTGGGGATTTGTAACTTGTAGTGAGCAGTTCACACTCGCTAATTAAAACCCCAGTTGGAGTTCAGCTGAACTATATTCGCTTGCTGGGAGAAACCTTCTCTCTGGCACCATGAGGCTTTGTAGCTCGGGCTGTGGGGGAGGAGTCTCCCAATTTGGATCTGCAGTTTTTACTTACAGATTTTATGCTGTACTCTCAGGCATTCCTCCCAATTCAGGTTGGTGTATGATGAGTGGACGGTCACGTTTGTCCCCCTGCAGTTATTCCAGATTATTTACTAGTTGTTTCCGGTTTTTTTTTTCAGTTGTTCCAAGGGGACTACTTAGCTTCCACTCCTCTCTATGCTGCCATCTTAGATCCTCTCCATTATTTGCTTTTTAATATCTATCTTTGCCATAAATTGGATTTTCTTTCACCACAGTTTTAAACATTTGAGTTAATTTCACAGCTGAGATGTGTTCCATTCTTCAAAAGTACATTTGCAATTATTATATGCACACATACAACATGCACATATACACACAGATATTAGCACATGTATGGTGTATACCCATTGAGCTTCATGGACATTCCCATGTTAAGCTTTTATTACAATTGTTTGTTCTGGCTTATTCCAGCTTTTACAGTGACCTGGGTCAAAATGAATAGCAAGATTCTAACCATACAGATACAATAATTCCTTGCAAAAAATTTGAGTGTCTTTGTGCTGTGCTTAATGACATCTGCTTATAAATATTGGCATTCCCTCTTGTCTGAGTGAAGTAGCAAACATCACAAGGTATTTTTCAATATCATTGCATTTGTCTCTTCTCTCTTAATTTTTACAAAATTTATCTTTGGTGATTTTCTTGTCTTTGGACATATTTTGTTGTGGTTGTTGGAAGATATAGTTGCCTGCTGATAGGAGCAATAAGCATTTTTAATGTACATTAAAGTTGAAATACAACCAGAAACTTAGGCAGCATTTGGCACTGCCATCTCCAGATCCACAGGAATTAGATTCATCCATCACAATGGTAATTCTGTTGAGCTACAGAACTCATATTTCAAAAGTCACATTCTGTTGTTTAATATATCTCAATGCTCCAAATCTATGCTATATTGTGCACCAGAGTTTTGGAAATTTGCTGCTCTATCCTTCAGGCATACTAACATTGGAACAAATGTAAGTCTCCTGACATTTCACAGATATTTCTTCCAAAAGTAGTTCTTTCAGGGCTTTGTGTATGTGTGTGTGTGAGTTAATTTTCCTACTTACAACTTTTCAAATGATGGCTGGAAAATCCTATGGAGAGGCAGGACTTACAGAATGGCAGTGTGAGTTGCTCAGAAAAGCCCCTCCCCCTGTAAGATACAAAGACAATCACTGAACAACTGTAGAGAGTCTTCAAAGAGCATACAACAAATTGAGAAGCATTTATTCCAAAAAAAGTCCCCCAAATCCCCCAAACTCAGAAAGTTGTGGGCAGCCATGGCATTTGAGCTAGGGGTTGCACTCATCCACACCCAGCTGTGCCTTGAGGAGGAACTGCTCAAGCAGGATTGGCAGCCAAGTGGCAGTTTCTGTCTCCCCCAACTCCCTGGAGTACAAGAGCTATTCTGGGGATATAGTTAGTGAATCCCCATTTTCCACAACTTGCTGCTGCAGAAGGCCTATATCACAGAGTGGTGACAGCAGGGTGGTGGTGCCATGTCCCCACTCCCAATGCCCACTACCTAATGAAGATCGGAGTGGGGCGGCTGCTGAAGAGTGCTGCTCCCCTTTCCTGCAGAGCTCTGCATTGTAAGAGAGTTGCTCTAGCAGACTTGGCAGTAAACTGGCAGCTCCCACCTCTTCCAGTTTCCTAGGTTAGAAGACCTATTTCTGATTAATTAGGCAGTGAGTGAACATGGCAGATTCCATCCTCCCTGGTTCTGGACTGCAGAAGGTCCATATTGGGCAGTTCGCACTATGACATGCATAGCTCTTCTGCATGGGAAAGATACAGGGCAGCTGGCAAAGATCAACATCCTTTAGCCTCCAGCTTCTGCTCCACGGCTCAGAAGTTCTTCCCGGGATGGCGTGAGCTCATGCCTCAAAAAGTAGCAACACCCTGCCATGCCAAGTTACTCAACTTTAATTGGATCAGATTGTGGAGCAATTTATACTCCAGGGAGTGGTCTCCAACAATAGAACAATCATCTAGCAATTAATGGAGGCCAAGAGCTGACTTTAATAACAACAAAAGCAGAGTAGCCAGAAGCTTAATGGGAGATCAGGGAAAGAGAATACCAGAGAAAGCTCAGCTAAATCTGAAAAATGAACTTAAGAAAACAAATTTATTTACAATTGAATTAAAATATTTAGGAATAAATTTAACACAAGAAGCACAGATGTACACTGAAAACTACAAAACATTGTTAAAAGAAATCAAATACCTGAAGTTGAAAGACATCTGATGTTCATAGATGTTCATACTACTCAAATTGATCTCCAGAGTCAATGCAATCCCTTGCTTTTTTGCAATCCCTTGTTTTTTTGCAGAGATTGACAAAATGATCCTAAATCCATGTGAAATTCAAGAGCTCAGGAGATACAAAACAATACTGCAAAAGAAGAGCAAAATTGAAGGACTCACACTCTGAATTTCAAAACTTACTACAAAGCTACAGTAAAGAACAAAGTTGAAACCCCACTGCACACCATACACAAATTAATCCTATCATAGATTTAATTATAGGAATTAAACTCAGAAGAAAACATAGTAGTAAATCTTTGTGAACTTGGGTTAGGCCATCGTTTCTTACATATGATACCAAAAGCACAAACAACAAAGAAAAAAATAGATAATTTGGACTTAATCAAAATTAATAAAAACTTTTTACTTCCAAGTACACTATCAAGAAAGTGAAAATGAAAACTCAGATGGTGGAAGAAAATATTTGCACATGATACACATAAAAGACTTGTATCCAGAATACATAAAGAATATTTACAACTCAAAAATAACATAAGTAGCAATTAAAATGGACAAAGATATGAGTAGCTTTTTCTCCAAAGAAGACACACAAATGCCCAGTAAGCATACAGAAAGATGTCCAACATCATTAGCCACTAAGGACATGCAATTCAAAACCACAGTGTGACACCATTTCTCACCTACTTAGATGCTAACATCAAGGAAGAGAGATAATAACAAGGTTAGGTGAGGATAAGGAGAAATTGGAACCCCCCGACATTCCTGGTGAGAATGTAAAATGATAAAATGATGCAGCCACATTGACAACTGTTTAGCAGTTCCTAGAATAGTTACCCACAGAGTTACCATATGACACAGCAATTCCACTCCAAGAGAAATGAAAATATGTATCCATATAAAAATGTATTTGACCTTTCACAGTAGCATTATACAGAATAGTCAAAAAGTGAAAACAACTCAAATGCCTATCAACTGATGAATGGATAAATGAAATATGGTATATCCGTACAATGGAATGTTATTCACCAATAAAAACTATAAAATACTGATATATGCTACAACATTGTCAGACCTTGAAAACATATTAATTGCAAGAAGCAAACAACAAAGACCACATATTGTAGGATACCCTTTGTATAAAATATCCACTATGTATCAATCTATAGAAACGGAAAGACTAAAAGTGGTTGCCCTAGGGCTGGGGTGGGGGAGGGGATTGGAGAAAATGGAGTGACTGCCAAGGGGCATGGGTTTCCCCTGGGTGTGAAGAAAATGTTAAAATTGATAGTGCTGATGGTTGTTCAACTCGATGAATACACTAAAAACACTTGAATTGAATGCTTAAATGGTGAATTGTATGGTATATGAATTATATCTCAGTAAATATATATATAATCAATGTATCTCAGAAAAACATTATATTTTTACTTTATCTCTGCTTTCTACTTCCCATATTTAGGATAGTTTCACATTTTGTAGACCCAATTTTTCTTGTATAATGACTACATATGCAACTTGAATTGTATATTGACTGAATAACAACTTTCCTCCTATTCGTATTTTTATTCTTAATTTTTATTTTATTACCTAGAATTGTTTTTAAAATTAATATTTGAGCCACTAAATACTTTTGTGTGCACTTATCTGTTTTTTTCAGAACTCATCACTTCTTAGCTGTGTTTCACTTCTGCTGCAAGTAGAGCACTTATTATTTACTATTTTTTATTTCTGAAATAAATGACTTAAAAAATATAAGTTTAACACATATATACATATTGTCATAACTAAGACATTTTTTATCATTTTATTTTTTATTTCTTCTACCCCTCACCTCTTTCTCAGCATCTCCTTTTTCCTTTTCTCCTTTTTCT
Organism: Choloepus didactylus; assembly: GCF_015220235.1. Classification (NCBI taxonomy): domain Eukaryota; kingdom Metazoa; phylum Chordata; class Mammalia; order Pilosa; family Megalonychidae; genus Choloepus; species Choloepus didactylus. Next base: position 119,576,911 of record NC_051316.1, read on the forward strand.
GCTCCTTCTACTACTGCTCTCAGCCTCACCCTGCTCCCCCCCCTCCTCCTTCTTCCACAACTTATGGACTTTTTTTTTTTTACATTTTTAAAAGGAAATATCTACTGGGAACATACTATTTATTTTTTGCAATTTGAAAGCTATATTTTTATTTATTAGTTGTGTTATTAATTATATTATGCCATATATTTGCACTTTAAACTCTAGTTCTCTAACTCTTCAAATTAAAGAATTATTTCTTTACTGCTTCCTTCCCTGATAATTAAATACATTTACATAATTTCTTCCTACATTCAATTTTTGTTTGGTTGAATTTTAGATGGTTAAATTTAGATTCAATTTCTTTCTTTTTTTATTGTGGGAAATACATTGGTTTATACAGATTAAATAATATTCAAAAATGTTTTGAATCCTATTTGATTAACAGTTAGTTCTGTGATTCAATAATTTTTATCACTTCCATTTTATCCAGTTAATTTTTGATTCTTGATTTGCTTTTATTAATTTCCTTGTTGGCTGAAAAACTTATTAGATTTATATTTTCAGGAAAGTCATTTTGGGTGGTTCCTATCATGTCTTTTCAGCTAAAATGTTTTGTCCTTGAGAATAAATTTAAAAACGGCATTTTAGGTGTCTCTCATTCTCTGTCACCATTTTTCCCTCTTCCCCTCTCTCTCTCTCTCTCACATGCACACACACACACATACACATACACACACAGACACACACATTATTTAGTGGATTGTACTCTAGCAATTTTAATCATGGCTCTACAGATCATATTTGAGACTTGTGACAGGAACTAGGCAAAATGTCTCCAAGAAGTTCATCCTTCAGCATAAAGGCATATAAACATAGTATTTTTCTTATCAGGAAAAGATATTATTAAAATAAAAATTTACATGAGCTTATGTGCATAAAGAGGTACATGTTGCATTTAAAGACTTGCACAAGAGTAAATTTATGGAAAAGTTGTGTTAATTGCAGACAAATGCAACATGTGTTTTGAAAAGTACTGCATTCATGTTAAAGATGTACAGATAATAGTACCTGTGTTAGGAAAACTTATTTAAAATTACATGTTGAAATTCAAAATATGAAGCTGCCGAATGTTCAGTCTACCAAGTTTCATTTCACTTTCCTCAGAAGACCATTCAGGGCCCTTTGTTAGAGAGAGGCTATGCCACCCATGGTGCTATTAGGGACTCATCTTTTTGATTAGGGATTCTCTCCTTCTGTCCACTCTCCAGCTAAACAAACTTGCCCTCATTTTATGAACAACCCATTCACTGCCCCAGATAGAGACCAAGTCTCCTTACTTGCCCTTGGATCTGTTAGAAGTCTATGGGCATTTTTGGAAGACAGGTGGGGGATTGGGGGGAGAACATGTACCATCATTCAAACCCAACTCTTTTTTTCCTTTCCCAGCAAAATAATACATAAAAGTCTTGATCAATAGTAAAAGCTAATGCTAAAGGCATGTCCAGTGCATTATGCTATAAGGGCCAGCCTAGAAAAATGCTGTTCAAGAATACCTTCCACAGTAATGGAAAGACTATTTCTGAGCTGACCAATATGGTAACCACATGAAGCTATTGAGCACCTTCAAGGTGGCGAGGGTGTTTGAGGAATTATATTAATTTAATTTTACTTCGTATTAATTTCTATTCAGATAGCTACATATGGCTGGTGGTTACCCATTAGAACAGTGCCAATCTAGAAATACTAGGAAATTATACACACACACACACACACACACACACACAGATTCAGCTGGCTGGCTTAGTTGCATATGTTATATTAAAATAACCCATTAGGTTTACTAAGTTACAGTTGAATACCAGCCAAATGTTTATTCCAGAGAAAGGATGTATCATGTGGCCGGTGATACCCATAGGTGAGGCTCTGCAGTTGAAGGAACTCGTGCAGGGTGGAATCCCAGCAGACTCCAGGACAGCCAAGTTACTTTAGAAAAGATGCAAATGGAATGTCAGTCACTGACCATATCTTCAGAGTTTGTCCCAATTTTAACTGAATAAATGGTCCTGAAGACATAGACTTTAAATAAATGTTCTTTTTTAAAAAATAAATTGGTACTTATCAATATGTTCACTGGAGTGGCATCCAGAATCTTTCATTTGAGGGGAGTGCCAGGGCACCAGTGGCTGGGTGGTGGCAGGGAATGGTGGGTTCATGCTTAATTAGCACAGAGCTTCTGTCCAGGGTGATGGAACAGTTTTGGTAATGGAGGGTAGAGATTGTAGCACAACATTGTGAATGTAATTAATGCCACTGAATTGTATACTTGAAAGTAGTTAAAATGGGAAATTTTATGTTGTATGTATTTCACCATAATAAAACTTAAAAACTACAGAAAACTGTACAACATAATGAATGAACTCTAGTGTAAATTATTGGATATAGTTAATAGAATAATCATAATAATACTGTTTCATCAATTGTAACAAAGGTATCGCACTAATGCAAAGTGTTAAAAATAAGGAAATGTGCATTTGGGGGCATGTGGAGGAGTTTATGGGAACTCTGTACTTTCTGCATGGTTTTTCTGCATATCTATAACTGCCCTAGTAAAAAAAAATATGAGTGGGCATCAAAAAGTTTGAGATTAAAAGAAAACAAGCAACAATACAAAAAACAAAAATTGAATCTTCTCAGATTATTTTTCAAGTAAAAGACTAAAGGTTTGACTTTTTCAATTAAGTTATTTCTTCAATCCAGGAAAGGTTTCTTATAATAAAAATGTGATTATGATTTCTGTTTTATATATTCTTGATCAGATTCAGTAAAAATAAATTTCTAGACTTTAAATATGATCTTTCTCTTACCATTATTTCCTCTCTTAATTGCTTTATGCCTTTGCCATTTTAATATGTTATGTAGGAGAGTGGCTTGTTTGTACTCAATATCACTGAGAAATTTTTCTGTATGTTGATTTTCTATTCAGGGTTGTTAATTCAGATGTAATTCTATTATTGAGTTGACAAAATCCCTCATTTTCACTGCTGATTTTGTAATACAGCTGTATACAATGCAATGGATAATACAATGCATAGGGAACATTAAATTTATTTTGTATGCTGAAGCAAATAGTTTCCTAGAAGCATGTTCTTTTACTTCTCAAGTACTACTTTCCCTTTGTTTTATGTAGTAGATTATTTCAACAGCTCTCATGTGGTATTGTTCTCTGCTATTATTAACTAGGAAAGGCATATCTGCACCTAGAGGTGGATTCCCCTCTGTCCGTGCACTGTCTTCCCCAAAATAGGGTTGTTCAGAAAGAAAAACAAAACAAAACAAAATAACTTCTTTCCAATCCTAATATTGGTGGTTGTAAAATATATTGACAGGTAAGTGATCCAGAAGACTGAGAGGAAAAGAGGAATGAGTAGCTAAAATAAACCCAACCAGAAACATCATCTATGCTGTCTTTCTTCTTAGTACTTATCTTGACAGTTGTAGTAGAGGCTTGCTTTCCATATTCAGATATTAATTTAGTCTGATACATACATAACTACTCTTCTACCTCATTTTACATTTATTTTATCTTTTAAATGGCACAATATGAAGGAATTACTTCATGGAATCCAAATTGCAGTTTAAAAATAATTATTCTTTCTTTTTAACATAATTTATTATGTTAACTAGGAAAGAACACTGAATCCTTTCTGTTATTTTTTCTGCATGAGGTTACTTGTGTTCTGTCCAAAAAGCAGACAAATTAAAATACTTAAATATTCATAAGAAAACCCTTTTGATAGAATACTCTATCCTCCAATTGCCTGTACAAGACTTGAAGAGTTTCTGAAGATTTTTCTCAATGGCATCATCCTGGTCCTCCATCACTCACAACCAGCACCAATATAAATAGAGTAAATGAATAATAAAAATATTCAGACTTCTGATTTCATCTCTGACAAACGCTCCAAGTCATCCTTATGAGAAAAAGCTAGGCAAACTGAAAAACAGCTACTTTTCTTGTACCCATCAGAGAATTGAGTTTGCAGGGCAACCTCCCCACCCCACCCCACCGCTAATCCCAAAGTCAGGAGTCACAGGTGAATGAGAGAGTCAAGCTAAGATCGGCTTACCTGGAGCAGAAGCCACTGGAGTGAGACACTAGTAGGTGTACTTAGCTGACAATTTTGATAACATGCTGGCGCAGAGTGTGGACTAGGATGGGAGTGTGAAACTCCTAGAAATCTTTAGAAGCTACAACCTTGGGGGAAGGGGCACACTTTCAAAGGCTTTAACTCTAGGGTTAAAGGTTCTTATGGTGAGAGCCATATTTAGAAAGATTCTCTTGTTGCTCTGGCAGGGGTGCGAGAATAGTGACCATTGTGAAATGTGCCCAGAGCCTTCTCCCTATCAAAGGCTCATGTTCTAGGGAAAACACTTTAGAGACATTTGGAAAGGGCACTCCCCTCATCCAGTATACCCTAGCCTTCCTTTCTCACTTAAGTTTGTGAGTGTAAGCAAGAAGAAACACTGGTGAAATTCTCAGGTCAGAAAGGCAGGCCCATTAAAAGAGATTTTCAAGCCCACAACTTCCTCTACTCTTTACAACCACACCAACAGAGATCCAGTATAATAATAGTGGATTTCAGCTGAAAGAGCTGCAAGACACAGTCTATCTGTGGGCGAGTACTGGAGGAAGCTCAAAGTCAAGAGGGAGACAGAAGCAAGGCACTAGAGGAATACGAAGCCTCTGACAACAATAGCTACAGCAAGTATTAAACAGAGCCTGTTTTCTAGCCAGATTAACATAAATACTGAAAATAGAGACCTATTTACCTCAGTCACTATTAACCAATACAGCATATCTTGCTTTCAACCAAAAATTGGGAACATATGCTAAAAGGCAAGAAAAATCATAGTCTGAAGAGATAAAGCAAACATCAGATATCACACAGATGTAAGAATTATCAGACAGAGAATTTAAAATAAGGGTAATTAATATGAAAATGACTAATGGAAACACCAGACAAAATGCAAGAACAAATGGATCATGTATGCAGAGAGCAAGGACTTTTAAAAAAGAATCAAAAGGAAATTTCAAAAGGAAATTTAAAAAAACACTGTAAGAGAAATGAATACTGCCTTTGATGTGCTCATCTATAGACTCAACACAGCTGTAGGAAGAATGAGCTTGAAATAAGGTTAATAGGAACTTTCTAATACAAAGAGTAAAAGAATGAAAACCAAATCAAATAAATAACCAAGAACTATGGAACAACTACAAAAGGTGTAACTTATGTATTATTGAAATAACAGAAGGAGAAGAGAAAGAGAATGGAGCAAGAGAAATATCTGAAGTAAATTTAAGTAATAGTGATCAAAATATTTCCAAAATTAATGATGGAAACAAGATCACATAATCATAAAGATCAGAGAAACACCAAGCAAACATTTAAAAACATAAAAGATAGAACACTAAACACAGAAATGTCATATTCAACCTGCAGAATATGAATGACAAGAAGAAAATCTCAAAAGAACCCATGGGCTGGAGTCCTTTATCTGTGGAAGTACAATAAGAATTACAGTGGAGTTCTTGTCAGAAACTATGAAAGCCAAAAGAGAATAAATGAAATATTTACTGTTGAAAGAAAGAACAACCAAGCTAGAATTCTATGTACAGTGAAATTATCCTTCAAAAGTGAGGAAGAAATAAAACCTTTCTCAGACAAACAAACACTAATGGAATTCATCAACAGCAGACTTTCTTTGCATGAAATTTTAAAATACTTTCTTCAGGCAAAAGGAAGATAATATAGGTCATAAAATTGGATCTATATAAAGAAAGGAAGAGTGTCAGAGAAGGAATAAATTGAGGTAAAATAAAATCCTTAATCCTTATTATTCTTATTGCTTTAAGAGATTACAGTCAAAATAATAATAACAATACATTGGGTGATATATAGCACATGGAAATGGAAAATAAATAATAGCAAAGTCACAAATAAGAGAGGGAGGAACTGGGAATACACAGTTATAAGGTACTTGTACTGCATGTCAAATGAATAGTGTTATTTGAAGGTGGATTTAGATTAGTTAAAAATATATATTGTAAACTCTAGGGAAACCATTAAAGACACTGTTTAAGGAATTTTAACTGATATACTTAAGATGGGAAGAAATAAAATAAAATCATATAAAATGCTCAACTAAAACCAGAGAGGGCAGAAAATGAAGCCACTGGCTACAACGTGATTGCTGTTAATCCAAATATATCAATAATCACTTTAATTGTGAATCATCAAAATACACATTTAAAAGACAGAGATTGTCACATTGTATTAACAAAAGAGGGCCCAGCTATGTATTGTCTGCAAGAAACCCCCTTTAAATATGATGATTCTACCGGGTTAAAAGTAAAGGGGTGGAGAAAGCTATATCACACTAACACTAATCAAAATAAAGCTATAATGACATCATGCAAAGCAGACCTCAGAACAAGGAAAAATATTAGGGATAGATAGGGGCACTGCATATTTATAAAAAGGTCAATTATCAAGAAAATCTAACAATACTAAACATATATGCACCTAACAACAGTGTCAGAATTTCTGAGTCAAAATTGACAATACTGAGAAGAGAAAGAGATGAATCCATTATTATAGTTGGAAGCTTAAGCGCTAAGAAAATTAATAGGATATATTGTCCTGAATAGCATGATCAACAACCTGATTTAATTGACACTTATAAACTAGTCCATCCAACAACAGCAGAATACACATTCTTTTCTAGCACACATGGACTATTCACCACGATGGACCACATTCTGGGCTATAGAACAGAACAGAAGCAATTTAAAAGAATAGAAACCATGCAAAGTATGTTCTCTGACCACAATGGAATTAAATTACAAAACAATTGCAGAAAGATACAAAGTAAAACTTCCAGTTTTTAAAATTAAACAACACACCTCTACATAACACATAGGTCAAAGAACAAATCTGATGATAAATTAAATCTTTGGAACAAAATGAAAATTAGAATACAACTTTTAACATTTGAGGGATGTAGTGAAAGCCATGTGTAGAAGAAAATTTTTATAATTAAATTTATATATTATAAAAGAATAGATACCTAAAATCAATAGCCTAAGCTTTTACTTTGGGAAACTAGCAGAAAAAGAACAATTTAAACCTAAGAGCAGACATAAAGAAATAATTAAAAATAGTGCAGAAATCAATAATATTCAAAGCAAAGAAAATAATAGATAAAACCAATAAAGACAAATGCTGCTTCTTTGAAAAGACCAATAAAAAGCAAGAAGACACAGATTAGTACCATCTCACTTGAAATAGGGTCATCACTACTGATCACAAGGACATTAAGAGAAATACTGAGGCCACTCTATGCCAATAAATTTGATAATCTAGATGAAATGAACCAATTCTTGGAAAGATGTGAACTAAGAAAATTAAACAAGGAGAAATAGATCATCTGAGCAGCCTATATGTAAGAAAGAAGTTGAATCAATAATTAAAAGAAATCACCCAGCCCAGATGGAATTACTGATGAAGTCTACCAAACATTAATAGAAGAAATGAAACTGATTCCTTACACTTTTTTCCAGAAACATAAGCAAAGGGAGAACTTCCTCATTCCAATGCATACAGCATTACCTTGATACCAAATCCAGATAAAGATATTAGAAGAAACTGTACATGAATATTTCCATGAGCATAAATGCAAAAATCCTGAATAAATATTAGCAAGTGAAATCCAACTTTGTATAAAGTTCATTTTACAACACTCAGTGGAATTTATTTTAGGTTTCAAGAGTGCCTCGATATTTGGAAATTGGTTTGAACCAGTTCGATAACACAGACTAAATAAAAATTATATGAATATATTAATTGTCACAGAAAAAATAAGCCCTTGACAATATCAAACATCCATCCTTAAAAAAAAAACAAAAAACTCAGCACGTTAGCTATAGAGCATAATCATCAATTTTATAAAGAACATCTACAAAATAGCTACTACCTATTTGTCCCATAAGCTAGAAGTCATGTGTTGCCCCCTGAATTCTGAATTAGCATTCCTTTTTAAGAGCCTCTCATCATACTAAGAATTTGAGCTGTAGGATAAATGTAGGGCACAGCTGGATTAACCTATAAGCCAGAAGGCATTTTGCCCAGGAAACTCTCTGTAGAAGAACCTTTGCTAAGAGGATATGGAGAGAGGAGCAGTCCTCTAATCTTAGTTCTTCAAGGGCTACATTTTCCATTTGGTTCATTTTTAATGCAGATTTCAACTCTCAATGAAATTCATTAGATAAAATATTTGCTAAACTGTGCAGGTTGATCCAAAATTAAAAATGTGCCCTAGAACAGACTTTTATCTATAAAAAAGGAAATGTGTTGAAAGCATTTTTTGGGGGGATGGAAACAAATTACAAGCTGTGGTATTTTTATATCCTTAAATTTTAACAATGCTTTGTACATCTCAGTTTCTACAATTTAACATTGAGGTAGCCAATCATATTATTTGGGACAAAAATTTATACTTTTATTTGTTGGGTATCATAAAATAAAAATATATTTTAAAATTTTTAGAAATAAAAGCGTTGATGATTTCATTTGACCTACTGAAAATCAAATGCAGTATCATCATTTGCATGCTATTCTCATCCAAATAATTTTAATACAAATCATAAATTAATCTAAGGCATTAAGAAAACCTCAAGTCACTTACTGAGGGGAATCCAATTTTTTTTTGTTTTTAATTTTTAAAACATATTGATAGGGTAGAGATAATTTAATCTCTGATGAGTTTACCTTCATTTACCACAAATTTCACCAAATTTAAAATAAGGACTCAGTTTACATAAGATAATAACTGCAAATTGAGATAATATGACAAAATAGTCTTCACAACAGAGCATGTTCTTGTTTACACAAAATCATTTTATCTACTTCATCTCTTCCCAGTTCACTTTGGGTGGACTTAAATCCCTATTCATACATTTTTGTTTATAAATGTGGTTTTGTGCAAGTTTCTTGTCTAGGCTGATTGTTCGGGTTTGCTAATGCTGCCTTAATGTAAAATGCCAGAAATGGATTGGCTTTTATAAAGGGGGTTTATTTGGTTACACAGTTACAATCTTCAGGCCATAAAGTTTCCAAGGCAATGCATCAAAAATCGAGTACCTGCACTGATAGATGGCCAATGGCATCCGGAAAACCTCTGTTAGCTGGGAAGGCACATGGCTGGCATCTGCTCTGGAGTTCTGGTTTTAAAAGGGCTTTCTCCCAGGATGTTCCTCTCTAGGCTGCAGCAGCTAGCTCCTTCTGTCTGAGCTTCTTATATAGCACTCCAGTGATTTAATTAAGAGTCACCCAGAATGGACAGGGTCCGTATCTCCATGGATATTATCCAATCAAACGTTTCACTCACAGTTGCTTGAGTCACATCTCCATGGAAACAATCAAAGGATTCCAACCTAATCAACACTAATGCTTCTGCCCCCAAAGATTGCATTTGGGGGGACATAATACATCCAAACTGGCAGACTAATATTTTGTCTTTTATTCTCTGCAAATTGTGAAGGTAGAGGGGCAGTTTCCATCTCATAGGTTTTATGCAATGATTAAATGAAATGTAGTATGTTTACTAGATATCTCCATAACATAAAATATTGGATGGTATATAGAATTCTTCAATAATAGTATTTAGAAGGGGTGGAGGAAGAAGCAGAGGAAGAGGGGGAATTTAGGAAACACAAATTCACAAATTGACAGTGTACTGTCCTAAGTGGTAGAAGCAGAAGACAATACAACATGGATTCTACTTCACGGAAGACCGCAGTCCAGTGCAGGAGAAGGAAATGCAAACCAGTGTTACAGGAAAGCATAATAGGTCCTATAGGAGACTGGGAAAAGAGAAGCCCCTGCAAGGGAATAAAAAGAAGGAGCTCAATTAAGGAGTATGGAAGTCTTGAAGAATTTCCATTGATGGAAAGTTGAAATCTTAGCCATGTTCTGATATTCAGGACTAACTTGAGTGGAGACAGGAAATCCTAGAAACTGCCTTGATATCAAATTTTAATCAAGAACAAATACTTGTATCTCCTTCTCCTTTGAGGCCTGTCTGATCTTCTTGCTTCACAATCTAACTGGGGCCCTATATATACTTCTGGATTACAGTTTAGCACTCAGTTTAGAATTCCAAGCAAAGGATTCCCATAAATCCTTTTTACTTTTCTGAACCCAGCCACTAAGATATTCATTCCTCATCTTGAAAGATGACAAAATAGGATGTTTCTTACATATTCTGGACTCTAGATGGACTGCCAGTGACTTTTTTGTACCTGGAAAACTGCTACCCACATGAGACAAAATAGAGATGGAATATTTAGGAAGAATTTACATATTGTAGAGGAATATGAATAAGAATAAAGCATCTTATTTAGACCTCCCAGCAGGTCATCCATTTTCTAATTCTGTCTACTTTTGTCTGCTTTATAATGTTCAAAATATTTACTTCTCCTGAAATTAAAAATGAATATACAGTATAGAAAATTTAGAAAATAGAGAAAAAATCAAGAAAAGAAAAAAAAATGCTCATAGCCTGACTATCCATTAAAAACACCACTAAAGTATGTTCTTGATTGAGTGGTGTCCCTCAGAGAGCTGTGCCCAATCCTGGTCCTGTGAATGTGACATTATTTGGAAACAGGGTCTTTGAAAATGAGATTAGTTAACATGAGACTAAGATGGATTAGGATGGGCCCTATCCCAATATGCCTATTGTCCTTATAAGGTGAAAGGAGACCCAGAGAGAGATGCTGGGGAGGTCATGGAAAGATGAAGGAAGCAGAGATTACAGGGATGCAGCCATAAACCAAGGAACACCAAGGAAAACCAGCAAATGCCACATGCTGGAAGAGGTGGGGAAGGATTCCCCTTAGAGGTTTCAAATGGAGCCTGGCCCTGCTAACTCCTTGATTTCAGACTTCCCGTCTCCAGAGCTGTGAGACAAAGAATTTCTGTTGTTTTAAGCCATCTAGAATGTGGTACTTTGTTACAGCAGCCAAAATACAGTATGCAAAGTATTTTACAATAGATTTTTCTCTTTATCTATATAATATTTTTAATATAAGAACCCTTAGAACTATAACAAGTTTTCTCTTAAGTAAATGTTCTTCCAAACCTTATTTATTAAGCCTCTAAATTATTGATTTAGAAATTAGCCATTCTATTTTTTAAATTATTTCCTATATTTTGGAATTATACATCACATGTTAAGTAGCATTATACATCAATATACTATCACAAATCTGATTTTTCTCCTTGAACAGACTCTTTGCAGTATAAAAGATCATACATCATAAAATAATGTAATATTTTGAGGTTTTCATTAGAATTTTTAATGCAATTTTATTGATATAGTCATATAACATACAATCATTCAAAGTGTACAATCAGTTGTACACAGTCATATAGTTGTGCATTCACCACAATCTTTCAACATTTTCATTACTCCAAAAAATAAAATTAAAATTAAAATAAAAAAGAACATGCAAAACATCCCATTCACCTCCCCCATTGTGCATTTACTTTTTTTAATACAAATTTTTGAGATATATTCACACACCATACAGTCATCCACAGTGTACAGTTATTCACAGCACCATCACACATTTCTGAATTCAACACCAAAATCAATTTTTGAACCTTTTCCTTACTTGAAAATAAAAATAAAAGCAAAACAGAATACCTAAATCTTTCCATCTCCTCCATCCCACCCTATTCCTCATCAATTTTTGTACCCATTTTTCCACTCATCTGTCCATACACTGGATAAAGGGAGTGCAAGCCACAAGTTTTTCACAATCACACAGCCACACTGTGCAAGCTACATAGTTATACAATCGTCTTCAAGAATCAAGGTCACTGGGTTGCAGTTCGACAGCTTCAGGTATTTCCCACTAGCCATTCCAACACACTAAAAACTGAAAATTGATATCTATATAGCACATGAGAATACCCTCCTGAGTGACCTCTCGATTCCATTTGACATCTCTCAGCCACTGGAACCTTATTTTGTTTCATCTCTCTTCCCCCTTCTGGTAAAGAAGATCCTCTCAATCCCATAGTGCTGGGTCCAGGCTCGTCCCCAAGAGTTGTTTCCCCTGTTGCCAGGGGGATTCACACCCCTGGGTGTCATTTCTCATGTAGTGGGGAGGGTAGTGAGTTCATCTGCAGAGTGGGCTTAGAGAGAGGGGCCACATCTGAGCAACAGAGAGGCTCACTGGGGGTCAGTCCTAGACACAATTATAAATGGGCTTAGCCTGTCCCTTGCAGCAACCAGCCTCACAGGGGAAAGCGCCTGGATCGAGGGCTCGGCCCACTAAATTGGCAATCCTCAGCGTTTGCGGGAATATCAGCAATACCCCAGGTGGGGAAGTCCAATATTTATGCATTTCTCTCCAGTTCCTTAGAGGGCCCCACAAACACACTTTTACCCTCTGCCCATATCACTCTGGGATGTGTCGGGATTTCACCCCAGCCTGTACAAACTCACCAAATCCCACTTCCCTTTCACAGCTCCATGCACCTATGGTGTTCAAACAAACTGACTGTACAAGTTAAATTACCTAGTGTGCTACAGAAAATATAGGTCCTGCATCAAATAAACATCTCCACCCTTGGTCTTGCACAAAAGTTGTGGTTTTAAAACCCAGCCAGTATCGTCCTTCACCCTTGGGCCTGATTTGCCTTTGTCCTAACCATATTCACTTTGTTCATATCTCTAATTGAAGCCTGAACTCTTTTTCAGCTCTTTCAACAGTTGCTGTATGGGGTAATACTGACATTCATAGCTGCCAAGCTCTGGCTCTGAGTATTGGGTGCCACACAGTTACCCAAAGTTCCAGAGACTGACCAGGTTATATACAAGGAGCTCAGCATCTCAGGATTTAGAGATAACCATTACAATTCAGGGATAGATGTGACTGCTGTAAGAGTTTATAATCTAGGGACCACTACAATAAGCATTCCCCTGATAAGCTGTGCCCTAAGATTCAGTTCTCAGAGTTTACACATTATAGTTATTCCATATTAGTGAAGCATTACAGTATTTGTCCTCTCATTTCTGGAGTGCTTCACTCAAAATGCTGTACTCAAGATTCATTCACCTATTTGTATGTCTCACAGCTTCATTCTTTCTTGCAGCCACTCAATATTCTGTTGTATGCATACACTACAATTCACCATTCTGTTCATCAGTCAACTTACCCTTAGACGACTTCCATCCATTGCAAATTGTGAATACTGCCACCATATACACCAGTGTGTAAATGTCCATTCGTGTCCCTGCTCTCCGATCTTCCAAGTATATACCCCATAATGAGGTTGCAGGACCTTGCGACACCCACATACCTAGCTTCTTGTGGAACCACCACACTGTCCTCCAGATAGGCTATACCATTCAACTTCTCCACCAACAGTGAATACATACATCTCTCACTCCAAGTTCCCTCCAGCACTTCTGTCCCTCTGTTTATTTTTTCCCTGCAATTTTATAGGGATATTTTCAAATACCATAAAATCACCCACAGTGTACAATCAATTGTTTACAGTATCATCATATCGTTGTGTGTTCATCACACTTAGCACTTTTTACACATATTCATTACTCAAAGAATTGAAACCAACAATAAGAAAAAGGATAAAAGGAAAAGCAAAAACAAAATAAAATACAGCAATAAGATCAGTCAACAACACAACTACCAAGAATCCCATACCCCTCTCTTATATCCCCCTCTCACAGAGACACATAGCTTTGTGATATGCTGGGTAAACATCAAGCCTAAGAAAACTAACATGGTTATTTTAAAACCAAAGAAGACTTCAAGCAAAATATGACAAGAAATAAATAGGGATATTAGGTAAAGATAGCAGGACACATATAATCAGAAATATATAAATACACAAACACACACCTCAAGGTTGAAAAGCAAAACAGATCAAACTAAAGGGAGGAATATTCAAATTCACAAACATACTTTTAAAGGTTAACATATCTCTCTCATTAAATGATCAAACAAGTAAGGATATAGAAGTTTCAAACAACACTATCAACTGATTTTACCCTAATTAATGTTTAAAGAAGAACAACTTAAGAATACAAATTCTTTTCAAATATAAAATTCTTCAAGAATCTTGGACATCATAGTCCAGGAGACAAACTATAGCTCAAATAAATAGCAAAAGTCTGAAATCTTACAGAGCATTTTCTCTGGCTGCATAAGAATTAATTAGGCAAAACAACTACAAAATATTTTGAAATAATCAATGTTTGGAAATTAAATAACATAATTTTAAAAAACATATGGGTCAAACTCAAAGAAAAAAGCCTAAAGAAATTAGAAAACATTTTGAATTTAATGATAAAGAAAATCAACACATAAATATTGTGGGGTGCAGCCAAAGCAGTGGTTAGAGGAAATTGTGTATCTTTAAATGCCTGTATTGAGAAAAAAGTAAGGTTTAAAATCATTATCTACTTTCTACCTTGGGAAGCTAGAAAAACAAGTTAAAACTAAAACCAAAACTACTAGAAGGAAAACAATAATAAATACAAGAGCAAAAATCTATAAAGTAGAAAATGGACAAACAAGAATATTTAAAAAGGCAAAAGTTGGTCCTTTGAAAATACAAAGATCTGTAAAAAACCCCCATTATTGTTGTTGATATGTGAATTTTTATCTTTAGCTTGTCTTGTTTCGCCTAATTTATTTTAATATTGTCTCATGAACTGTAGTTTCCATATTCAGAAAGATGTTTTATCTGTATCTTCCTGTGCAATATGCAATGTATCTTCTATCATTGTGTAATGTCCTTTTATCTCCATTACCCAATATTTGTGCAGATATTAATATTTAATGTCATTTTCTATATGTATATATAGTGAATTGCCTTTCTTGTAAACTCTTGATTGCCAATTTAGTATGTTTTATAGAGCACTTTTCTGTCATCTCACTAATACTAGAAAGCTGTAGATTGTCTGAGCCTACCCTGCATTACCAGTGCATGTTCTTTCCTAGTAATTTGCTCTACTTTGGACACACAACCCACCTATACATGAGTTGACATCTTCCTCTTTTAAGTATTCTCTTAGGCTTTAGTTCCTTTATGAAGCCTTTTGTCTCCTCCAACCCCTTACTTCATAATGGCCTTGAGACCACTCATCTGATCTCCAAAAATACTTTCCAGCCTCTCCTTTACTATATGTAAAACATAATATATGTTTGTGTGTGTGTGTGTGTGTGTGTGTGTATGTATATATATATAGCTCATTTGATTGTGTACTTCGTAAGGAATGAGACCAAGATTCACTTAAATTTGTATAAGTTATAATTTGTAAAAATATAAATAAATATCAGGCAAAGTGTCTGAAATTGAGTAAATATTAGCAAGGACATACATCAGGAAAAAACTGAGAGTGATGCTCACATTGCTAATAAAAGAAGAAAGAATACCCAAAATTTTGGGTTTATTTTGTTGTGAACTTAGCCATCACCTATAAATATAAATATGAACTCAGCTTTCTTTTGAAGAATCTGAAGTATATCATATGCAGTATTAAATCTAGCCAGTACAGTTACTTGATTATTTTTTTAGTTATAGAAGGAATTATGAATGAGTTTCATATCAGGTTATCTAGTTTTCACTGAACTCAGAGTTCTATAGTTATCACTGAACTCATTATACAGTGGCATAGTCAATGATGAAGAACATGGGCTTTAGAAGCAAAAGGTCATTGGCTGAAGTTCTTGTTTTCTCACATTTTAACTTTCTTACTTGATCCAAGTTAATACTGAGACATCTAAGCATAAGTTTCCTCATCTGTTAAGGGACTATGATCATAGTACCTAATAAACAGGGTTTCTGTGAGCTACCAAAAATTCTTAGACTCTATTATAGGGGTTAGACATCTTTGGAAAATGAAATCCCTGACCCACAATACCTTATTTTTAAGTGCAAAAAGTACAAATAATATGGGTGCTTCTATGCCAAAGTAAAAACACAAACAACAAAACAATAAATACAACCAACGTACAACCACACTGAAAACGATTCATGGTTGCTCATTAAAGTTTGAGTTATTTTAGGCGAATATCCTTGGGGGCATAGAGGATGGTCTGACATTATGTGTCTGAGTCCACAGGGGGTGAGGAAGATCATCTCTGTGGACACGGCGGCTTCCCACAGTGTTTCCAGGCCCAAAGAGGCTGAGTAGGATGCCCACGCTGGGGTTTGGCCCCGTACATGGTGTTAGGGCCCAAACAATGTAAGAAGAGCACCCCTGTGAGCTGAGTGAGTTTAGATCTTAATTGAGATTACTGGAGGCTTTACAGAGAAAGAAACTAGGAACCACAGTTGAAGAAAGCCACAAGGAGGACCCAGAAGCCAGAGGTCAATGGAACCTGGAAGGGAAAGAAGACATCACTTTGAGATGGGAAAGCCACAGAAATCAAGGATTGCCAGTAAACTTGCACCAGCATGACACAATCTTCGGGGAGAAAGCAAGCCTTGCAAATACTTAGATTTTGGATTTATTCTAACTTCAAAACCATGAGCCAAGAAATTCTGTTAAGTCAAACCATTATGTGGTATTTGTCATAGCAGCCCAGCAAATTAAGACAAAAGCCTTTGTTTGCATATGATAAATACTCAGTAAAGTATTCCTTGCTGATAGTGTATATGGTTGACATCTTAGTTTCAAATGGTTTCAAAAGAAAGTTTTAAAAAAATATTTAAATATAACTTTCTCCAATATTTGTGTAAGTTTGTGATTGTTTAAAGTTAACATTTTAAAAATAAATATGCTAAAGAAAATACTGTAAAACTTGCCTACATTGTCCAAAAATCAGAAAAGCATTTCTAAAGAAAGGAAATAAAATTCAATAATATGAAAGTGCTCAAATTTATCCAAAGTCAAAGAAAGACAAATTCAAGCAATAATTTGATCATTTTCTCATGTAAAAAGAAAGGATCGATATAGACCCACTGGCACTGAATACAAGGGAAAGTATAGTGAAATTAGCTATTTTATAGACAGCTGGTGGGATTATAAATTAAGTTCTTCACTTAAGATGTTTATAATATAACCATGTTTTCCATATTAAACGTATTTTGCTCTGTATCTTTGTCTTAAAAAAATGAATGTCCTGATTGTTAAGCTTTAGTGTGAACCTTACAACTGTTATCATTGCTTGTCTCTTTAATATATTATCTTAATTTTCTTTTTCTTTCATTGATAAAATTGCCAAAATAGGAAGGTATACTCTTTCCATTTACTTCTTTATTGCACATTAACAAGGTTTTTGTGAACAATGCTTACTTGCTCAAAGGTGAAAATTTGGCTCTATTTCTAATACAAACCAGCAGCTTTTTCTCTTCAGACTTCTCTAACTTTCTACAGCAATCACATTTTTGACCAAATCATCATTGGAATTCTCTATTCCACTGGTTTTTGGGACACTCTACTAATTACCATCCTTTGCTTCCTAACTCCTTTAATGTTCTTTCTAGACATGATCCATGTTTTAATTCCCTTTGGGTGCTCATCAGATGTTGAATTTGCCTGACTTTATGACGTTAGCCTTCATTCTCGTCTAATATGTAACAAGATAAATGGATGGAGATGATACGTGTGTCTTCTATTTGAGAGTTTCATTTGAAACCATCAGTTACTGTTATTTCTTTGTACAAATTTTTCCTCAAAATTGTGATTTCAATTATAATAACTCTGCAGCTGGATCTCAGGGAAACTGATAATTTTTGTTATGTTTTATTTTTACCTATCTTTTACCAAGGACAGGTAAAAGAAATTGCTAATATACCTGAATATACAGACTTTTTTTTACTTCTCTCCCACTGTCATAAATGTTTTGATTCACTATGACAAAAATAAAGAATTATTGTGACATAAATTGATTTGAAGAATATAATTTGAATGGATCGTTTTCTTGTTTATTTTGCAAAACTTGAAAAAACACATGAACTTTTATATTAACAATTTCATAATATGCTAAATGTATTTACTCTATGGTTTCATAGAATGGGAAAAATTTGGCCTCATAGACAAAGAAATTTAAGTTACACTCTTCACTGCCTAGCTTGTCACCACTGCCCTTTTGTTCATCACAAATGTGGAGATGGGGATCTAGCACCAGGATGTAACACTTGCTCCAATATCTTATCAGTTTAAACAGGAGATTGAGAAAATGATATTCCATTGTTTCCATTTCAAGTTCCATCCCAGAGGAGATACTAAAGTATATAGCAGGCAAGACAATGTGGATTTGTAAATGCAGGGATTACTTTTCCACTTATTTAAATTAAAAAAAAAATGTTCAAGCATACCGCCAGAAATTCTCTGTAGCTCAAAGAAATCCTTTAATATATAATACCAATATTTCCTATAATGTCATCCTTTGTTTGTGGTAGAAACTTCCTGCCTTTCTTCAAGGTGCAGCTAAATAATATGGGATGTGGGTCTTCAAATTTCATGGCATCTTAGAGTGGGACCCGGATACTCAGGTATTCACATTCCTCTTAATTCCCTTACATCACAAAGCAATTTCAAGAAATTAGCCCTGATCACTTGCTCTCTCCCTGTGCATCAGATTCTCCCTTTACCAATACTATTCATTAAAATATAAAATATTAAAATTATCTTCAAATAGAATATTATGGCTGTTATGTCATTTGTTCCAAATTCAGAATATTAAAAATTATCTTCAAATATAGAATATTATGGCTGTTCATCATTTGTTCCAAATTCAGAATACTAAGTTCACTAATGAAGAACCAAACTTATCATAAACTACACAATTATTAGGTTACAGTTATTTCCTATTTGTTTTAAAGGAAATAATAATATTAAAACAATTATTATATGACAATCCCTGCTCTAAAACATCCAAGTCTTTAATAAAAAAATCAATGAAGTAGCTTCTATTAACCAGCCTTATTTTAGAAATGATGTGATTGAGGAACAGAACATTTAAGTAAATTAATTACTCGAATAACAGTTCTGGCATGCAGTAATGCTGGGATTCACACCCTGTGACAACTGATTCTAGAATATGAGCTTTTAATCACCATCAAATAGAGGATAATTACACTCAAGGAAAACCACTAATTTTTCTAAATCTATGGTGTATAAAGGCATTCTGACAATATGCATTCTGACAAAATTTCAATTATGCAAACTCAAAGTACATTATGTGCTTCAGCATATCACTTAGTTTTTTTTATTTCTCTGTGTTAAACATCTCTGAAAAATAAAAGTTTTTCTCATAAGCATTAAATCAGTTCTCAATTTCTGTTTTTTTCATAATGTTCTCTAGTCTCAGAGCAATTTAATATGAGTCTAAAGGTTGATGGTATGGTTAAAAAATATGTTTATCTGATAAATAAAAAAAAAGTATTTTCACTTCCAGCATTCACACACACACACACACACACACACACACATGCACATACACACAAACTTTTTTAGACATACCAAACTCTCATGCAAACAATTACAATAACAAAAATGCCATTTAAAGTAATACCATCAATAGAACTACTAAAATATTTAAGTGCATACCAGGTATGAAAAGGGTATCAATTTCAACAGCTTTATTTTTTGAAAGACTTTTTGCTATAATAAAATTATAAGAATAACCCAAGGAACTATAATTCTAAATTACTATAACTTTGTATAAATTTTAAAATGTTTTATTATTCATGTTCTTGAAATATTTCCAGTTTGGATTCTTAGGCCTATAGGTAATTCCATTGTTTTTTTATATTTTTAACTTCCATCCTTTCTTCAAGTAAACATTCTCCCACCACACCTGAACTTAACACCTACTTAAACTCTAGCTCACTTAGAGGCCAGAGTCCCAGGATGAGTACAAGGGGTCCCTTTTCTTGAGAATTTCTTCATGGAGAAGTAGTGTCAAGATGTATAAGTTTGGTTTTGTACCTAACTGGTGAGACTGAGATACAAGTGCCCCATTATTTTTGGTAGACATTTGGAGACTCAAATGAGCTGTCACTTACAGCATCAATTTAAATTATAAAAGTATTTATCATTAAGAGAAATAAAGAATTTAATGATAGTGTATGTAGCAAAATAATGATACCCAGTTGAAAAATATGTTAGTACAGTTGATGCCAGACATAGAGATAGCCTAACAGGCAGAGGCATTTTCTGTAGCATGGTTCTCCTCTCCTAAATGAGTGATCTGAGAAATCAACAGCTTTCATCAATGTTCTCCTGGAAGCCCAGGGGATATCTGCTCTCTTCCTTTTCCTCCTCCATTAAGTTTTTTTCTCATCAGGCTTACTCAATACGAAAATCAAAGACAATAGAGAAAATATGTCAAGTATAAATGCATTTGGATCAAATGAAATCTAGAATTTCCCACAGGAAGTCTACAGATACTGGGCTTTTATCTCACCTTGATTCATTATTTGGGAACTATAAGCATTTATGAGTATGCCTGTCCTTGGTCTGATAGAGAAAGGGAGAAGTAAAAGTCATAATTTTCTCGAAACCATGAGAAAACAGTAAGCAACTTTAGATTGCAGCAGAGACCTAAAATGATATTTCAAAAGCAACTAATTTCCATAACAGAAGAAAACTTCCAATATTTTTGCCACCCCCATCCTTCAAATTCAAATAAACATGACATTCAGAACACCCATGACATTACTGGGCAGAGACCTGGAACTTTTAATTCTATATCTCCCTCTAAAATTGTATGTCACTTGTGTAGCACATCCCTCATATCTCAGAGAATGCTCTTTTCTTCATTATCTTGTTCATAGAGCTATCGTATCACTTTAGATATATTAAATAAATTGAGTTTCTTATCACTTGTTTCCTATTTTTAAACAGACAGCTAATTTCATTCTACTATCACTGTTTCTTATTACTGTTCTTGGCCCTACTTACCGTAATTTAGATCTTGGGCACCAAATCTTTGCATGTTAATTACTATTTAACTTGCCTTTCCAGAGGTAGAAGAGATATAAAATGTATCCGTGGGCAAGCCTCCCTTAATCATTGCACTCTCCTATTAAAGAAGTGCATTTTTAAAGACTTCCTTCAAAGAAGTAATTAAATCTAATTAATTTTGAATAAAAGATAATTCTAATAGTCCTCCAAGAAGTAGCTCTTTCAAGCCTAGGAAGTAATTCCAACAGAGCATTTGAATTGGCTTTTCTCTCTGTCTCAGACCCCATTTCCCCAGACTTTTCTAATGGTCAACTTTTGCTCATTTCCCAGGGCTCAACTCAAATACCAGAAAGCCTCAGAGAGGCTTTCTTTGAAGAACCTGTCTAAAGGAGTTATAACTTACCCTACAGTATTTTCCAATTATAGGACGTGAAGGTATCTTCAATTCTAACGTATGTGTACCCACTCGCTTAGTACCTGCTCCCCACCCCGACTCCGTGTTAGAAGGTAAAGCTCCAGGACAGCAGTTTCCTTGCAGATAACTGCATCTCCAGCACCTAAAATGGTGCGAGGCATAGTAGTTGCTTAAACTATTTATGGATTTGAGTGAAAAATATTTCACTTGCATACAAATTTTTTCAGCATGTTTACATCTAAAACTGGCTCTGATATTTATATTAAAAAAATAAGTAGGAATAGCTCTGGCCCTGCAGAGCTGCCAGTACCAGGAAGAGACACATATGAACCAACATCAGTGACACAACATAACAAGGGCTAGTAGAAATGTACGTAAATTGTTACAGGAACAGGGAGAGGACAACAAATAGTCTGCACTGGGGGCCCAGGAGGCTACATAGGAGGTGATATTAAATTAAGTATAGATGTTTGGGAAGTGTTCAAACAAGCATTACAGGGAGCGGTTAGAGCAGGAGCAGGACAGAAAATGAACTCATAGGCTCTATATACATATGTAAAAGAAGTTATCCAGTGTTCAAGGAATTTAGTGTTTCAGAGGGTAGAAGGGTAGTCATTAAGTTTGGGGAACAATCTGAGCCAAAGTTGTGATAAGTTTTGCTGACAGTTGTGTCACTCACACTACTTCTGACAAACATTTTACCTGAGGGCTGCAGGGAGTAAATTCAACACTGAGAGTCATCTCAGTAATAACAGCAATGGTAATAATAATAATGACATTAATAATAATAGAAATGAGTCAGAGAAGTAGGAAAAGAAAAAGACAAGAATGTGAAGTAAAAAAAACTAATAATATCATGATTTCCACTTCTACATTCGTGTTATTGCAAATATTACTTCTGTTACTACTAAAAGACTTCCCTTTTGCAAATCAATAACACTATTTTGTGCTTTTAAGGTTTTCTTTTCACGTATTACCTCATTTCACGCAACCTAGAATTACTGATTTTCATTTCTCTTATAGAGAAGAGCAAACAGCCTCAGAACTAGTGTCATATCTGCAAATGTCTTTATGACACTAGATTTTTGGTTTCAAATGTCTTCCTGAATGTCCCCTTAAGAAGACACATGCAAAGAACAAAGAGGGCCCCACTAGAATGAGGGCTTCAACTGGCTTGTTCTTAGGGATCAATTCATTAATTTTATGAATTAAGAGAAAACTGAATTTCTTGACTGTGTAAATGCAAGGAATTTCTCTTTAATATGGTAATTTAAAACCCTATTCTAATGATTATTTTACATACTAGAACTCACAGTGAGGGCTATATGCATTTTTTTTTTCAAATCAAAGCACAAAATCATGTTGTAAGTTAAATATCTCATAACTTCTATTTAAATTTTACACATTTTTTACCATAAAAATTCGTAATAAGAGAGACCCTGTTCTGTGCATATATTTCACAAAAGGAAAGCTTTGACAATAAGTATAGTTCTAAATGATTTTCTACCTTTAAAACAATGAAAAAATGATTAAAACCAATAAAGTTCAGAAATATGGACAGAGTGATACTAAACTGCTTGGACTACTCTCAAATATTAAGCAACCCATTTTTGCATTGTGTTAATGATTTGGAGAAATATAATAAAAATATTTCCTTTTTGCTTCAATTGGAAGGTGAACCTTAAATTATTCATTTTAACACCACACACACAAAAGCATATTAAACTTATCACTGGATGTTTGATATTAATATATAACACTTTGAAACATTAACAGAATACCAATCATTGTTTTATGATTTATAATCATCTGAAAATATACTGTACTAATTTGAAATATGTATGCAAATAATCTTTGGTATCCATAAAGAGCAAAATGAAATATTAAGTAATTTAAAATTAGAAATTAATTGTCTTCCTATGAAAAATCTTTTGTAACATGGTGAGGAATTACTACATGTCCATAGAGACTGGGGGAATTTACTTATTTACAAATTTTCCACTTCTAATTTTGATGATTCCTAGCAGGCATATACCCTACTTAAAAGGTTATCATCATTAAATGGGAAACTCATAATTCTCACTTCACTGCCTCCTTTTTTAGGTTTATTTTTTTAATTTAACCACAACTTGTTAAATCGGTAGCCACATGTATTTTATCTATCGAATTTATCCTCATTTCTATCAATCTGTTATGTATTTTTCTTCTAACTTTTATCATGAAGACCCTCTTTGTATTTTCTTAGTAATAAAGCAAACATCATTGTCATAGTTTTCTAGGTTGCTATGACAAATATTGCACAATGATTTGGTTTAAACGACAGGAATTCATTAGCTCATGGTTTCAGAGGCCAGAAGTCCCAATCAGGTCATTGGCTTGAAGGCTGGCTTCCCCCTGGGGTAGCTTTCTGTCTGGCCATTAAGTCCTTGGGTCCTTGGCTTTCCTGCCACAGAGAGATGTCCTCTCCTTTCTCTTCTGTGTTCCATTGACTTCTTGCTTCTGGCTCCCCACTGTGGCTTTCATTCATTGTGCATGAATTTCTTCTGCTTAAAAGGACTCTAGTAATTCTGATTAAGACTCACCCTCACACAGGACACTCCTTAACTAAGAGTAACCTCTTCAAGATAACCTATTTAAAATGGGTTCACACCCACAGGAATGCAGATGAATGTTAAAATGATGTCTGCATTGCAGTACATAATTCAATCTACTATATTTTTTCCAATACATATAAACTACTGTGACCAATATTAAGACACAATATGTTGTTGTTTTTTTTCTAAATTCTCCAATAAGTTATGCTCAGGACCATAGATCTCAATTTTCACTCTGATGCAACTTGGTCTATTAAATTGCCTGTGTTATTTAACATGTATCATCTCAGGTAGAAAGTATGGACCTTACCATTATTTTTCTTTTGCTGTCATGAAGCAGATGAGGACAAACCTATTCATAATCTTGAAAATATTTTGTACTTTGAATTGCAAGAAAGTTGTTACCTTTTGTACGTGCTTAACACAAAAGTACAGTTATTAAATAAAATTCATTATTTTAGCAGAGGCCACTTTTTTTCAGTTTGTTGTGGCCTATCTTCTTTAACCCTCTGTGTCTACGTACCATTTAGAAAGAGCTGGCAGTCACTAATCTGGTGATTGCTGTAATGCACAGTGTTCCTCAGTGACATTTGTTTTAAGATTATCTTCTTTTAGAGAAGACAGGGTACTGGTGCAGTTACATGGTCTCCATGTCATTGGGTGGGTTTCCAAAAAAGCTCTTATCCATCCAGTGAAGAATTGATTGCCTTTCCTTTAAGTAATAGGTGACTAGAGCAGCCTCCCTGTTTTAAAAGTTGAGGCACAAAATTCCATTTCTAGCCAGTTAATGTTATTACCTCCAAGTGGATATGATGGGATCAGGAATCTCGAGAGCAGATGAAAAACTTCCATGAACTAAACATGTCTTAGAACTAAAATCTTTCATACCCAGCTATGAGCTCGTATTAATGCCCTTAAACTCCTTATTTTGTCTTGTTTCCATGGTGTCATTGGCTGAAATTTGATGCAGATTTTAACCATCAGGTAATTATTTATGGTAAATAAAATTGTTTGCTAAGCCTTTCTTACTTGAGTAAAACACACACACATTATTAATATTTGGTAATAATTTAATTTTAAATTGTTTAAGCCCTAAATGTTTTCCTACTGAGTTGCTGCTAAGTTATAGCAAAAAAAACTATTGGGTCTATTAATGTATGATAGGAAAGATTTTAAATTTGGTGGATGATTGGCCTGTATGTTATTGAGCAATAGTTCAGTGAGAGGGTGTTTATGAATTGACCTGGAATGAAATTGCCCCCACACAACTACACCAGGCTTTAGGTGACAAAGCAAATGTTTAACACTCTTGCTGGAGTGAAATGAACAGGTTTTATATCACTTTGATAACATAATTACAATTCCAAATACTTGTGTTTTTTTTTTCTTAAGTAATGCTTTTGAACATAGCACATTATGTGAAGAAAAAATCCTTTCCTTTCACATATCATTGTATTACATGGCTTTAACTTTGCTAATTTTAATTAACTATATCATTGATTTTATTTAAATGCTCAAATGATAGCAGCTTAACTGTTGGAATTCCGATAAATTGGACCATTTATATACTAAGTGGGATTTTAAATTGTAAAGTAATTCTTGTACTTCCCTGCCCCAAATATAAAATGAGCCACATTATACAGAGCTTTTTTTCCCATGAGTAGAAATTATTATTCAGACAGAAATTTAAATAATATTTATATATAGATCAGATATGAGCACTTGGACAAAAATTGTTCTGAGGACGTTAGTGAACAATATTAGAGACAAAATATAGACTTTTTTTAAAAAAGCAGCTCATCTTGGAAATTTCAAATTTGTTCAGTATTACCTTACAGTAGTTTTTGCTTATTTATCTGTTGGAAACCCTTTACCTAAACCATAATTTAATCTTTTATTTTAATTGTTGAACTTTACTTGTATATCTTCAAGATTGACTTTTTTGTCTATCAAAAGCAAATTTTAATGATATTGCTAACATAACTTAATGAATGAATCAAACAGCTTAGCATCACAATGTTTTTTTGTGTATATGTGACCATAGTTTGAGTATATTTAATTTGGTCTAAAATTTAAATGACTTTTGAAGGTTTGGTATTTTAATAATTGTTATTTCTTTCTTGGTAATAGCTTTTTTAGGTACTATTTCAAAAACACAATTTATGACTTTTGAAGAATATGCAATATTTCCTTGAAAAGCATATAATATATATTAATTTGCTTTCCAAATAGTCCTCCTATAATGACAATGCATGTTTATCAGTACACAATGTATAAACATGTTTATTGACAGACAAAACCACTAATAAAATCTACATTTAAATCATCCTAATTATGAAAATTTTCAATTAAATTTTAATTATTTGTATGTATTAAATTCTCCTTTTATATAACGTATATTAACTTTAATATTCTTTATTAAGTACAGACATATATACCAAAATATATTTATTATAACATAAATAAAAATATTAAAATTTATATTAATCATAAGTAATACTCAAATTGAAAATAGTTTCAATAGTCCATCATTTATTTTGTTTCCAATTTGGGCTTTAGGAAATGCCATTATAGTTTACATAGGTTAAGAACAGATTACTAGCATTCAAGACAATGCAAGCCATTGTATCATTTTCTTCTTTTAAACTTTTATGAACAGCTTCAGTTGGACTCCAAAATATGATTATTAATCATTTCATTATATAGTCAATTAAATCACAACAGTCATTTTAGAAAGTTTGAAGGTATAATCATATCATTGCCAAGTCATATAATTATTTAGATTTATTATATACCAATTAATCCCTAAAATTTGCTAAGAAATCTTACATTAAGAAAATGAATATATATTATTTTACACTAGTGTCTCAATTTTATTAAAATAAGTTGCAATGCCAGCCAATATTGTTAAAATTGCAACATATTTTAATTTGTACCCATATTTACATGTTCTCAAGACCATTGTACCCAAGGTAACTGTCAAAATTATATAAGTTTAAGAATAGGTTATTTAAACATTTAAGGTCCACATTTTATAGGTTTAAAATATATCATGTCTGTACTATTATCACAGTATATATTTGAGCAGTCCTTGACAACTATAACTATAATTCATTTTGTCTACGTGAATTCTTTGTTGTGTTTGAAAAATATTAAACAAACGCTTAGAATTAGTCTTAATATTTTGGTTGACAAAGTGTATTCTTTTCAACAAAGACACAAAACTGATCATAAATTCATAGCATCACAACTTTACAAGGTTTAAAATACTGTAATTTGGCAATAAATATCACAAGTCCTTAAAATCTTTATATATTTTCATCAAATAATTTTATTTCTAGAAATGTATTCTACCAAAAAATTTAGGGATTTGAAAAACTGTGAATAAAGGTTTCAATTGAATATCACATAAATATTCAACACTATGGAATTAAATACACCAAAAGATGTACTTTTTCAATGGTTAAGATACTGGGTTTTGATATAAATCAAATCTGAGTGGGTGTTATGATGGAAGAATCTTCATTAGAATTGAAATTGTTTCCATGCTTATTATTAAAGATATGCTTATAATGGATCATCATACATATTTATAAAAATAATTATACCTATTCACAGAAAGCACAATGAAAATATTGATGAATTGGGCTACATCAAAAATAAAAACCTCTGCTTTAGAAAAGACACCTTAAGAAAAGGAAGATGCACGCTCAAGACTGGGAGAAAATATTCACAATCTCTACATTTAGCAAAAGATTTGTCTCCAGTGTGTGTGTGTGTGTTATAAATATACGAAATATGATACCTACATATCACAAGTGAGTATACATATATATATCACATGTCTATATTTATTTACAGAAATGATACCATATTTATGGCATTCTAAAGTAGGCAAAAAATAATCAAAAGTAGATGAACTGTTGCCCAGGCTGATTACTGGTGGAAAGGGTTGACTGCAAATGTGTATAATCTACTTTTAGGGATGAAAGTGAAGGAAACCTATATCCTGATTGTGATGATTACTTGGATGAGTACATTTGTCAAAACTCATAGAATTAAACACTTTGGGTGTATTATTTATTGCTAAGTAAATTGAATGGCAATAATTATTTTTTAGAAGTTAAAAGAGAAGCCTCAAATTGGGAAATATTTCATGACATGGATAAACAAAGATTTATTATCCATAATGTATACAATTATAGATCAGCAAGAAAAACACAAGCAATATAATTTAAAAATGCACAAAAGACATAAAGAGATATTTTACAGGAAAAAAATTAAAAAAAATAAACACAAGTCTGAAAAAATGTTCAACCTCACTTATTAGTCAAATTAAAATTTCTGTAATATATTTTTACTTACCAAGCAATATAAAAAAATCAACTTGTAATATGAATTGTTGAAGATTTGAACAAACACAAATTTTCCAGATGGAAATGTAAATTGATATAACCACATTGGAAAACATTTTGGTCTCTTAAAATCATACACCGCTACTTTTTTCATGGGATGGGTTCATCTGCACAAGATAGCCTGCAAAAGAATGTTAATAGCTTAAAAATTGAAAAAAAGAAAACAATGTCAGAATAGTGATTAAGTCTGGTGAGGGATAGAGGAAAAAGAAATTGAAAAGAGACACACGAGGTACCTTCAAAGAAGTAAATGATTTCTTAATCTGGGTGTTGAGTACCTTTGTTCTTATAACTTTTAAGGCTATTCCTCATCTATTCTATTTTACATTCATGGTATTTCACAATTAGATTTTTAAAATATACAACATGAAAATGAGGTGAAGTATTTACATTTATTTATAAAAACTTGGTTATAATTATAATAATATACTAATTATTAAAATATGCATTCTATGGCATAATTTCCATCAAAATGATATGACAAGACTATATATCATAACTCCTTTTCCAAAGAATTTTCAACATAATATGACAAAGTAGGATTTCATTTCTATTGCACATGTATGATTTATTTGATAAATGGTGTTTGCTTAATTCATTTTCTATCTGGCAGGAGTTAAACTACAGTATAAAAAATAAAATACTGGTTCATTAAATATCTAAATTTGAAGAAATTGATATATTAGATTATTTGATAATAATCACATTTGAAGCTAGATGCCTGCATTAAGATATAAATTTGGCTACTTAGTAGCTGTGTGAACCTGGCAGATTTATTTAAGCCCTACATTACTCACTGTTCTCTATAATAGGTAGATAATAATGGTAACTACCTAATGAATTTGTAATGAGAAGTAAATGGGTTAATATTTTTAAGGCACTTAGAATAGTGCCTAGTACACAGCAGTTGCCATATAACTATTATAAAATTAATAAATATCCTTTGGGTAAGGAGATAATATATTAGGCAAAATAAGAAAACCAAAATACTAAGAAAAAAAGTATCATGTAATAACATAAATGTATATTTGTATTTTCTATTTTAGGGAGAATATTTAAATAACATTTATGAGAAAAATGGGTTTAAAATCACAGTGAGAATAACTCCAAAAGAAAAATGGGTAAAGAATCTGAATAAAAGAGGAAATATAAACACCTAATGAACAATAAAATATTCATTTAGTGCATTAAAATGCAAGTCAACAATAAGACAATGTTTTCTCTTGACTAACTGGCAACGTATAAAAATAATAATAATAAATTCCAATGTTAATAATACTGCGAAGAAATGGACATTACATACTTTCATGGTAGAAGTGTGAATTGCTTTTTGGAAATTAAGCAATTTATTTGAATAATAATTTAAAATTTTAACATATTTAATCCAGAACCTCTAATTTGAATCAATCCTCTGGAATTGAAAATTCTAACAAATTCTGAAATTGCATCATTGTTTGTACTGGATGAAAAAAAAACTAGAACAGCTTAAGTGCCAATCAATATGGAAATGGTAGAATAATTATACATGTACTGTGAGATATTATTATATTATGTGATATTACAAGACACGGTTCCATACATATTAAATTAGAGGGAACCCAGAAAAAGATCAATATGTAATATAAGAAATTGAGGATCATATACAAGAAGAATACAAATATATGTGTCTGTGTATTTGTGCCGGTTTGTACATATTATTCCCCAAAAGCCATATTCTTTAATTCAAACTTGTGGGATATTTGGATTAGGTTGTTTCCATGGAGATGTGACTCACCCAACTGCAGGTGGTACTTTTGAGTAGATTATTTTCATGGGGATTTGGCCCTGCCCATTCAATGTGAGTCTTGTTTAGTTTACTGAAATCCTTTAAAAAGAGCCATCACAGGCCCAGACTATTGCTGATGCTTTGGAGATGCTAGTCCAGTGTTGGCTCTGGAGAACCTAAGACAGACTAGCCCAGAGACATTTTGGAGAAAACCATTTTGAAACCAGAACTCTGGAGCAGATGCCAGTCACATGCCTTCCCAGCTAACAGAGGATTTCTGGATGCCATCAGCCATTCTTTAGTGAAGGTATCTTCTTGTTGATACCTTAATTTGGATATTTTCATGGCCTTTGGACTGTAAGTTTGTAACCAAATAAACCCCCTTTATAAAAGCCAATCCATTTCTGGTATTTTGCATAATGGCTGCATTAGCAAACCAGAACAGTGTTAGGACATAGCATTGTATAGAACAAAACATACTTTTCTTTTAATTCTGGTTTTGGTAGACAGAGAGAGATGATTATTAACTCTCTATTAAAACTGAGATTTGTGATACTGGCAATAGAAAATTAATAAAAATATAAATATTAAATATAAAGGTAAAAGAAAAAATTATCAAAATTGAAGAATAACTACTTTTTGTAACCAAGGACTTCCATGATATGCTTGGATTAATGGATTCATCTGGAGTGTCTCCTGTTTGGAGACTTGTATGTTGTCTGTTAATTTCCAGTGACTCAGGGTGCTGATTTTTCTTGATTTTCTTGTTCAACTACCCTTCTTGCAGACTTTGTATGTATAATGTCAACTTTGTATCATCTTAGAAGGCCTCTGGATCAGAATAATCCCAAATTCAATTATTTAACTGAGTACATACCTAACTAAATAAGTACATTTCTGGGCCTTTTATGATGCACAACATAGTCCTAGAGTATAGGAAGTCAGTAAGAGAATATAAGGCAAACTTCCACGAGGCCACTTAATGCCCTGAGTTTTTCTCAACTACTCTTGGGCTTCTGGGAATCCAGTAATAAGAGAAGCCCAAAGAAATTGGAAGAAGTTAAATGTTGGAATTTCAACCAACCTGGAGCAATTCTGAGTTTGGGGTGTGCCAGTTTGAATATATTATGTCCCCCAAAATGCCATTATTTTTGATGTAATCTTGTGTGGGAGACATATCAGTGTTGATTAGATTACCACTCTTTGAGTGTTTTCATGGAGATGTGCCCCACCCAACTGTAGGTGATGACTCTGTTTGGATAATTTCCATGGAGGTGTGGCCCTGATCATTCAGCATTGGCCTTGATAAGTTTACTGGAGCTCAGACAGAAGAAGCGAGCTTGCTATGGCCAAGAGGGACACTTTGAAGAATGTACAGAAGCTGAGAGAGTAGCTGCAGATGAGAGACAGAAGATGGCCGTTGAAGGCAGATTCTTGCTCTGGAGAAGCTGAGAGAGGAAAAACTCCCCAAGGGCAACTGAGAGTGATGTTTTGAAGAGGAGCTGTGGCCTAGAGAGGAATGTCCTGGGAGAAAGCCATTTTGAAAGCAGAACTTTGGAGCAGACACCAGCCACATGCCTTCCCAGCTAACAGAGGTTTTCCAGACACCATTGGCCATCCTCCAGTGAAGGTACCCTATTGTTGATGACTTCCTTTGGACACTTTATGGCCTTAAGATGTTAACTTTGTAACCAAATAACCCCCCTTTTATAAAAGCCAATCCATCTCTGGTGTTTTGCATTCTGGCAGCATTAGCAAACTAGAACAGGGGTTAAATAGACTTCACTCTTACATAACTAAAGATGTCCCCAGAAAGGGGTTTGAAAACAATGATAAATCAATAATGCAGAGGAAGGAGTCTTTAGAGAATCGTGCTAGCATTACCTGGCTCAGCCAACACTGTCAGATGAGATCAGGGCCCGAGACCCAGACAAGACAGGGGATGGATCAGGGAATAGGATTAAATCCAGAATCATAGAATATTTGGTCATAGGAACTGAATAGTATCTCAGTTGCTAAAAATAGGCCAAAATAAATAAAATATTGGAAGTATTGTCAAGAATACAAGAATGACTTGAGAGGGTGCTGCAAAGATACTAGTCTGGGAAACTTCTTCTCTACTTGCCTTAGAAAAGGAATAAGCCCAGAATCACTAATAGGGGGAAACATACAGGTTGACATATGTTTGCCCTAGTTACCAAATCTAGGGAGCTATGATTGCACAGATACAAACATACAGGGAATTTAAACATTGTTCTGTTTTTACCTCTAAAGCAGGTAGAAGATAATTCATTAAATTTTTCTTGAAGGTCGGCAAATCCATTTTTATATATATAGACATTTTTGGCTAGTTTTTTGATTTCATTTAATGGAATCTCATTAATCCTTACTAATGGGTAGTCAAATCTTGGAAATTGTTGTATATTTTATTAATGAAAAATGCAATAGAAAGCAGACATTTGTATATTAAATGACTTCTTCATTTTTCCTATTAAGCACTATTTAAACTTTAATTATTTATAAATTTTCCCAGCTGATTATTAAAGATATCATTAATGTTCTAGGATTTATAGAAAAAAAGTGGCACAATTTTAGTTTTCTGGATTTCTAGCAAATCTCTCCTTATTGAAAAAAATAGCTTGTGTTTGGGACCTAAGTGATTAGCATTCTTTATTAGAAAAGGGACAATTAGTGAACCTACACTTTATCTCTTTTTGTGAAATTAATTTATGTACCTAGATTTATTATTTTTATAGTTGCTACTTAGGAGAAATGGGAGAAAATTCTAGGAGGAGAGCTGTGTAATTGCTGGAAAAGGTGTCAACAGTTAAATTTTTGCCAATTTTGATCTTTACATGGTACCAAGGCTACTAAAATTTTTGTTTTCTTTTAAATGAAGATGATTATACATTTTTCTTATAATGAATAAAATCTAGTTCATTACATAAAATATGAATACATATTAAAATGAATGAGGGAAATAATCTTATATGTTCCCTTCACTTCCCAAAGCCACTGTATATATTTTAAAAGTTTATTCTAACAGTCATTCTCTAGGTTTAATTTGCTATTGTTCTTATCTTCCTTTGATCCACTTTGCTGTCAGACTTACAAAAATATCACTTGTATATTTTAATATGTCTGTAGTTCTCTGTTGCCATGGACTGTTCTGTAATTTACTTTAGAGCATGGCATGAATTCCCTTACATTAATAATCCCTAAATAAAGCTCAGGGCCAGAAATTTAATGGGAACCCAACAACCTCTTTGAAATGTAGAGATTGATTTAGTTCTTGACCCTCCGCCCTCTCATTCTGCTCCTCCTCATAGACTTCTCTTTCTCAATAATTATCATTACCATTCACCCAGTTTCTTAGACCAAAAAATCTGATTGTTAGTCCTTTATGTTCTTTTCCTTCAAACCCATATTCAACCAAAGGCAAGAATTATAGGTTCTACCTTTCCAAATAGATCCTGATTTGGATCACTTCCCTCCACTTACATTATTGTCTATTCTGTCCAAGGGGTCATCATCTCTCCCCTGGTCTTCTGGAGCGATCTTTAAAAAAATCTCAGTCAGAATGTGTTATTCCCTTGACTAAAACTCTCCAATGGCACATTAAACTTCCCCACCTGGGGAATTCCTGATATTCTCACACACATTGAGGGCTACCATTGTATTAGGCCAAATCCTCAATCTTGGGTCTTGCCCTTTTGAAGCTTGCTACTGCAAAGGAAAGGCTAAGCCTGCTTATAATTGTGCCTAAGTGTCAAACCCAGAAAACTGCTTTTGTGTGGCCTCTCTCTAAGCCTACTCAGCAGGTAAACTCACTGCCCTCCCCCTACATGGGATGTGACTCTCAAGGATGTAAATCTCCCTGGCAATGCAGGATATGACTCCCAGGGATAAGCCTGGACCCAACATCGTGGTCGACTGAGAAAGACTTCCTGACTAAAGGGAGAAGAGAAATTAAACAAAATAAAGTTTCAGTGGCTGACAGATCTCAAGTGGAGTCAAGAGGTCACCCTGGAGGTTATTCTTATGCATTATATAGATATCCCTTTTTAGTTTTTAGTGTATTAGAATAGGTAGAAGGTGAAACTGTTGAACTGCAATCCAGTATCCTTGATTCCTGAAGTTGATAGTATAACTAGATAGCTTATATTGTGTGACTGTGTGACTGTGAAATCCTTGCAGCTCACACTCCCTTTATCCAGTGTATGGACAGATGAGTATAAAAAAGAGGGACAAAAAGTAAATGTATAATGTGGGGGAAAAGGCGTAGGAGATGTTTTGGGTGTTCTCTTTTACTTTTATTTTTATTCTTATTTGTACTTTCTTTTTATTTGGGCTAATGAAAATGTTCAAAAAATTGATTGTGGTGATGAATGCACAACTATAGGATGACATATATAACTGTGCACTTTGGATGATTGTATGGTGTGTGACTATATCTCAATAAAATTGCATTAAAAATAAAAATAAAATAAAAATAAAAAAACTCCAATGGCTTTTATGTTTCTTAGAACCAACAAAAATGCCTTACCCCAGATTACCAAACTTAGCACATTCTTCCCTCTCCCTACGTCTAGTGACCTAATTTCCTGTCACTCCTCTTTCCATTACTCCAGGCTCCCTGTACTTCCTGCAGTTGTTGAGACATATCTAGATGCTCTTCTGTTGGGGCCTTTACTCTACTTCATCCTGTTCCCTTTTACCCCGGTTCTTATGCAACACCCTACTGTGTGTTTCTCATTTTATATCAACCACATCTCTACTAGTACGTGGCTTCCAAAGAGGTATCTTCCCAGGTTATCCAACCTCTGCAATGGGGTCTTGTTGCCTGATACAAGGTGCATTTACAGTGATTAGGAATATATGCTTTGGAGAGAAGCAATCTAAGCATGGAATCTCTTTTTACTGTGTGACTTTGAGAAAGTATCTTAATATCTCTGGGTAATATTTTGTTATCTATAAAACAGGCAAAATAATTTGATTGATTTACCTAATCAAATTATATTAGGAGTAAGTCAGATAACTTAAAAAAGTGAAGAGTGAAGTGTCTGGAATATAAGAGATGCTCTTAAATTGTATATGCTTTTATTATTGTTATTACTTCTAGAATTAAAATTGATATTTCCCTTTATAGCATAAAAACCCATCCAAATTTGCTAACTGACTTACAATCTACATCAATTTTAATAGATTCTGTCTTCCTACTTTAAAGTCTTAGAGTGCTCTGTAAGCTCTTGGCTTCTTTATACCATTATCAAATACTATTAGATTTTCAAAATATAATTTCATATTTTTAGTAAAATTATTGCAAGAAAGAACTTTGCCTTATATTTCAATCATTATTTATTGCACAATTTTACTGGTAAGATACACCTTATTATATAAATTTTTGACCCTTTGGTGTACAGAAGTAACTTAAAAAGAAATAAAGAACTAGTTTGACAGAGTACTTTAGGGTACACCATTATCCTCAGACAATCAAGTAACTGTACTAGAAGGTAGGCAAAATATGGCTTAAAACATAGGTTTTTACAAAATGAAAGTTCTCAGGAAACCTCTGTCCACAGCCCAGAAATGGTTGTCTTCCAATTTCATCTCTCTTAAAGGATTATAAACACCCGTATCTGTTTACCAGAGAGAGCTATGTTTGAATGGGTGAAAGGAGGATGAGGGGCCAGCAGGTGGCCAAGTTAAACTTATCAGAAAAGGTGAGATAAATAAGCTCATCTCAACTTTGTTCTCACAAAATCTCTCCAATATATTCTGATTTGCTTCAGTATTTACTAAGTGCCTAGGAGTAAGGGCTTAACAGAAATCTGGATCTATGCACCTATCTCCAATGTCCAGAAGGTTGTGAAAATTGTAGAGACCCTAACAGGGAAATTGAAAATGAATTTTAAAAATGATATTAAGAGCACAACCTGGTGAAGGTTTAAAAGATAAGAAAATACAAGCTGGACAGCTGTCTTATGGAACAGTCTAAAGAGAGAAGAAATAGAGATTCAGGATTCTTGTGAGGGACATTGGGTCCTTTCTGAAGATCTTCTGACACGTGGCCAAGAATAGTGTCTTCCGGGGTGGGTGAAGGGTGGGCGGGATGTAGACGGGGAGAAAACAAAACAACACGAAAAGAACAAAAAGTTTTGAGTCCTGAAGTCTTTATTTTCTTCCTTCTCTGAAAACATTAATGCATTTTGGTAGATAATGTTTATTTCAGTCTTTCAGGTGTTTAGGTTTAACATCCCTGATAACATGTTTAGCTTTCTGATGGCAAGAACTATGCTTATTTGGTATTTCTTATTTTATGCAGTTCAGAAAATAATAGATCCTTAATTAATTAACTCTTTGACGTGGGTTAAAATTAAAATAATTTTATAAAATTATTAAATGCTATTTTAAAGATATCTGTTTATTTCCCCCAAATGATCTTACTTTTGTTCTTATTATTATGGAAAAAATTTTAAGCAGAAACATCATATTTTGTATTTCCACAAAATATTTCCTCTTTGCTGACATATGGGTGAATAAAAGCAACTGCAATGTGATTTATTGTGAAAAACGTACATGCATGCATAGAGAGAAAGAGATGGGATTTGTGTCAGAATAGCTGAGTTTGACACACCAATTATGTGACTTTTGGCAAATCATTTAACCTTTGTGAGACTCATTTTCCTCATCTGCATTTTGAAGGTTAAATGTAAAGTATAAGAAAATACTTTACTGTAGACTATAAAATTCCATTCAGATGCTATCATACAAGCAATTGCTCTTATAAAATCCTTTACCTAAGCGTAGTCTCTTGTGTCTGCCAACCAACCCCAGGCAATTTTAAATTTTAAAATATAGCTCTTTGAAACTTTAAGGAACAAAAATATACATCTCCCCTGGTACTCCCAAATAGGTCAGCTATTGTCTACCTCCTGGACAACTCATTAATTTCAAACCACATCCATCACTTCAGAAAAAATAAATAATCCAGGTTTGCTCCTAAAACTATAAGGCAAAATCCATTATATTAAAAATTGACAATCTCTCATATTAAGACATCATCATTCATTCCTGTTAAAACTTGGCCTTGCAATTCAAAGGTAAATTAACAAAGACGTCAAATCCTTGCCACACTGGTATTTTTAAACAATCATTTTCAGTAGGAGTAATTTAAGATTACCTTAAAATGGCACAAGCTCTTATTCAACATTGTTTTTGCTTTGTTGGTCTCTTGGTCTCTACTAACTCAAAGTCAGGTTAGGGAAGCTTCTAATTCATGATAAAACCTATGTTTGGAGAAATATTATTTTAAAGGGCTTTTAAATCTTCACAAAACTTATAAAATTGAATACCACATTTTCTGTTTTCACATTTAGAATTAATAGTTTTGAAACTCTTCACACAGAAACCAAATTATAGAAGACTGCAAAGCATTACAATTGCTAATAATTTAAGACTTGTGTTGTCACATATTTTATGTAGAAAGTAAAATCAGATATCAAAGCAAAGCAACACAAATACAACCAAGAATTTTTTGTAAATATCATGATTTGTTCTTAGATATTATTTGTGGACAGAGGTTCAGTTTCTCTCTGCTTCCCCATCATCTTAAACAACCTATTGTATTGTTTTGTTCCTTAATAAATAGTGAACAAAAGAAAGAGAAAAACCAATTAAATAACTTTGGACTTCTACTTCCAAAGAGGATTAGTGCTGATGTGGATTCATAAGTAAAGCCTATTAATTAGGATGTATTATGACAGAAGGGAGCATAACAGGAGAACTGTTAGTAAAGGGTGTTGAAATCATATTTCACTTATTTTTAGCATCTTGAACATTTTCTCTACCTTTCCCCAAATATTACTAAACCTTTATAGTCCAACCCTGGTTGTTAAGAGAATTGTGAGTCTAGTTTGTTGTATATTTTGTTTCCCCTAGGGCAACTCTTTTGCTTGGGAATTGCCACTTTATGAGAGAATTGGTCCCTATGTATAAGAAACTATAAAGGTAACATTTATTTCTATATATATGTGTGTGTTTCCTAAAATTTCTGGATATAAAGGTGGTAGAGTAGTAATATCCTGTTAACCATATGAAATATTGCAGTATTAAAATCAATAAAGGAACCACACAAATTACCAGAGGATAACCACATTCTAAAGAAGAAACCTAGAATCCAAACAGGATACTGAGATTTCTCTGCTGTGACTAAGCAGAATAATAGAAAATAATGAATAGAGAGGATATTTCATACATATGTTAGAGCTGCGATATCTTATAGGTATGGAGTGGATGGACACTACTTTGAGATCTTTTAATTTTATTTTGGGGAAAAGGAAAAGGGTTTGCCTTCTACTTGTTATTGAGCAATTGGAAATTTCAACATCTCCTATTTCACAATTTTATCATTATTAAGTCTAACTCACATTACATTATCCTACTTGAATTTGTTCCGATACCAAAACTGAGTACAACTAATAAGGGTAGTAACTTAGATTTGAATTCTTGGCCTGGGGTATAATGTGTCTTCAGTGAATTAATGCATGGTTTTGCAGATTATGATACCTCTGTGGGAAACATCAGAAGGTTTCAAAGGTTGAACAGCCTACATCAGTAGACCCAGATGGATGATCAAAAGTATGGGTACGTAGTGGAGAAGAGGCATGAAAAATGTAGGCCAACATTTCTAAATTTATAAATTTATAAATTTCTACCTTGATGAAGTAAGCAAGATCACTAGTGTCTGTGGATGGTCTGTTAAGTGCTTTGAATAATGATAAGAACCAACTACTCCTAGAAAAGCAAGAACAAAAACCAGGAGACTGTTTCACAGCTGACCTCTTTTCCACAGCTTACCATAAACTGGAGCCCAAAGTAAGAGCATTTCTGAAGATATTAATACGCATATTTATCAGAAGGAGTGTAAATAAATACTTATTTATTGAGATCATGTAGCCATTTTATTTTTCTCCATGAACAATGGGGAAATAAGTAGAAATACTTGGGAAATGTCCAGGCCATTCTCTCTTGGCAATCCCTCTTTTCCTTTGATTCTGTCCTTTGTATTCTCTGGAAACATTTTCTTCCATGAATCCAAAAATGTAAGGTGGCTTCAAAAACTTTTTGTTTTCTTTTGCTTTGTTTTTGTTTGTTTTGTTTTCTGCGGGTTTTTTTTTTTTTTTTTTTTTTTTTTGGTGTATTCAACTGTTTATTGATTTACAAGGGCTTTTTATATAGAAAGCTTATTTAACTTGTTCACATACATATTACAAAACCTTTATTCCAGTTCACCATTCACCTTTAAAACTTTTTTATGGTATTTTGAAGTACAGCAGTATAAACTTAAACTCAATTCTAGTGATCACATCCTTTTATAGTTTCTGGCCTTGAGCCAAACTTAAAAAGATCTCCTTATTCAAAGACTATACAAACATTTATTTATGCTTCCTATTAGTACTTTTATATCTCATTTTTGACATGAAATTTTTTTCCCTTTTCAGTTTTTATTGGGATTGTTCAGATACCATACAATCATCCAAAGATCCAAAGTGCACAATCAGTTGCCCCCGGCACCCTCACACAGCTGTGCATCCATCACCACACTTAATTTTTGCTTAATTTTTAGAACTTTTTCATTACTCCAGACAAGAAATAAAGTGAAAGATGAAAAAAGAAAAAAAAAAAAAGGAAACTCGAATCCTCCCATATCCCTAACCAACCCCCTTTAATTGTTGACTCATGGTGTTGGTATAGTACATTTGTTACTGTTTATGAAAGAACGTTCAAATACTACTAACTGTGGTATATAGTATGCAATAGGTGTATATTTCTTCCCTATACGCCCCTCTATTATTAACTTCTAATTGTATTGCCATACATTTGTTCTGGTTCATGGAAGAGATTTCTAATGTTTGTACAGTTACTCATGGACATTGCCCACCATAGGATTCAGTTTTATACATTCCCATCTTTTGACCTCCAACTTTCCTTCTGGTGACATGTATGACTCTGAGCTTCCCTTTCCACCTCATTCATGCACCATTCATCACTGTCAGTTATTCTCACATCTTGCTACTGACACCTCTGTTCATTTGCAAACATTTAAGTTCATCCTAGTTGAACATTCTGCTCATACTAAGCAACCACTCCCCATTCTTAAGCCTCATCCTATACCTTGGTACCTTATATTTCATGTCTATGAGTTTACATATTATAATTAGTTCTTATCAACGAGACCCTGCAATATTTGTCCTTGTGTGTCTCGCTTATTTCACTCAGTATATTGTCCTCAAGGTTTTGTCATCAAGCCATATATTTTTTTAAGATGGTTTTGTTCACACACCATACATTACATCCTAAGTAAACAATTGATGGTTCTCTGTATGGTCACATATTTATGTGTTCACCACCTTCACCTCTATCTATATAAGGGAATCTACATTTCTCCCACAAGGCAGGAGGGAGAGTCAAAGAAGGTAGAAAGGCAAAAGAAAGAGGAAAAAAAGAATGACAGCTAGGAAGCAGCAAAAGGAAAAATAACCTTAAATCAAAGTAGAGCAGAGTCAGACAACACCTCCAATGTCAAGTGTCTAACATGCCTCCCCTATCCCACACTCTTATCTGCATTTACCTTGGTATATCACCTTTGTTACATTAAAGGAAGCATAATACAATGATTCTGTTAGTTACAGTCTCTAGTTTATGTTGACTGCATCCCTCCCCCAATGCCTCCCCATTTTTAACACGTTGCAAGGTTGACATTTGCTTGTTCTTCCTCGTAAAAGAACATATTTGTACATGTTGTCACAATTGTTGAACACTCCAGATTCCAAGTTACACAGTTCCAGTACTTATCTTTCCTCCTTTCTTCTTGTGTCTCACATGCTCCCAACCTTCCTCTCTCAACCATATTCATAGTTATCTTTGTTCAGTGTACTTACATTGCTGTGCTACCATCTCCCAAAATTGTGTCCCAAACCATGTACTCCTGTCTTCTCCTATCACTCTGTGGTGCTCCCTTTAGTATTTCCTGTAGGGCGGGTGTCTTGTTCACAAAGTCTTTCATTGTCTGTTTGTCAGAAAATATTTTGAGCTCTCCCTCATATTTGAAGGATAGCTTTGCTGGATATAGGATTCTTGGTTGGCAGTTTTTCACTTTCAGTATCTTAAATACGTCACACCAATTCCTTCTTGCCTACATGGTTTCTGCTGAGAAATCCACAAATAGTCTCATCAAGCTTCCTTTGTATGTGATGGGTTGCTTTTCTCTTCC
Source organism: Choloepus didactylus (assembly GCF_015220235.1). Taxonomy (NCBI): domain Eukaryota; kingdom Metazoa; phylum Chordata; class Mammalia; order Pilosa; family Megalonychidae; genus Choloepus; species Choloepus didactylus. Next base: position 119,618,375 of record NC_051316.1, read on the forward strand.
TGCTTTCAGGATTCTCTCTTTGTCTTTGACATTTGATAATCTGATTATTAAGTGTCTTGGCATAGGCTTCAGAACTATTTTGTTCGGAGTATGCTGCACTTATTGGATCTGTAATTTTACGTCTTTTATAAGAGATGGGAAATTTTCATTGATTATTTCCTTTATTATTGCTTCTGTCCCTTTTCCCATCTATTCTCCTTCTGGGACACTAATGATATGTACATTCTAGTACTTTGTTTCATCCTTAAGTTCCCAAAGACATTGCTCATATTTTTTCATTCTATTCTCCATCTGCTCCTTTGCATTTAGGCTTTTAGGTGTTTTATTCTCCAGTTCCTGAGTGTTTTCTTCTGCCTCTTGAGATCTGCTGTTGTATGTTTCCATTGTGTCTTTTGTCTCTTGTGTTGTGCCTTTCATTTCCATAGATTTTACTAGTCGTTTTTTTGAACTTTTGATTTCTGCCTTATGTATGCCCAGTGTTTTCTTTATAGCCTCTATCTCTTTTGCAAAATCTTCTCTAAACTTTTTGAATTGATTTAGCATTAGTTGTTTAAATTCCTGTATCTCAGTTGAAGAGTACATTTGTTCCTTTGACTGGGCCATAACTTCATTTTTCTTAGTGTAGGTTGTAGTTTTCTGTTGTCTAGGCATCTGACCTCTTAGGCCACCCCAAGTAGGTTTTCCCAGATGAGAACAGGCTCAGGTCACAGAAGGAGGAAATATTCAGTATCTGGTTTCCCTGATGGCTTTTCTTAGATGATTGATACATCTGTGCTTTTCTGCCTGGCAGGTGCACCTGTCAGCCTGTCACCAGCTGCTGTAAGAGGGTGTGGCCTGTGGCTCTCCTCCCCCAGGCTTTTGGGTCTGGTTCCTGTAAGGCAGGCAGTAGAGCAGGGCCCCTCCCTTTCCACTTGGGAAGCTATGCCCCCTCCAGAGAGGTCATCTGCATATCAATAAGTTCTTTGTTTCTCTGACTCTGCTGATCAAAGTGTTTTGATTTTAAAAGGGCTGAGGCTTTCTTTACTGCAAAGCACTGTGGGCTGAAAATGGCTGAGGTTTTCTCCACAGAGAGAGAAAGGGACAGAAAACTCCCAGATTCACCAGTCAGCCAGAGATAGCAACCGATCCTCTGGGCTCCCTGTCCTGAGACAGATATGTCCCCCAACTCTCCCAAGGTCAGTTGTCACCAAAAGCCTCTGTGGGCTTGCTGAGGATTCACTGTCTGTATTAAGCAGTTAATATTAAAACTCTAATACTTTAAATTATTTTAAATATTTAAATTATCTAAATTATTCTGTTCTTTCATTTGTCTATTATTTATCCAGATTATGTACAATTTACACATCTTTTTTCCTATATGCACCAAATTTCTTTTGCCCTCTATTTCTCAGAGCCAATATGAAAATCACATCTATCTGATACCTAGTATAAACTGAAAATTTAGGAACTTTACCTTCCTTCTCCCATTTGCCCCACCTCAGCATTACCTAAATGTAATCTCCCAGATTTTATATGACTTGATTTTATAAGACTTGAGTAATTATTTTGACATAAACTACATAATCATGTTTCTACTTTTATTACTCATGGCAAACATATTTTACCAATTTTGCTAATTATTTAGTTCCTAATGAGAATGCCTGGAATTTTTCCTGGGATGTCTTCCTTCCTTCCTTCCATCCACCCTTCTTTCCTTTCTTCATCTAATTATTTCCTTTTAAGAAACATATGTAGCTCTCTGGGCTCATAATAGCCTTGTGACAACAAGGTTGGAATCGTCGGTAAAGATGGGACCGTTACGGCACCTCCCTCATATTTTTAATTTGGAACCTTAAAACACCATAAAGTGGATTCTGGGAAGATGGCAGCATACAAAGAAGTGGAAGACTTAGTCTCCCCAAGAACAATTCATAAATGAAAAAAAAAAAAAAACAGTAAATAACCTGGAATAACAGTGGGGAGACAAACGTGATTGCACACTCTACATCCACCGACATGAATTGGGAGGAATGCCCGAGATCACAGCATAAAATCTAACCCTATCAACCATAACAAATGCCAAGAGGCCAAAAACAACAGAAAATCTTAATGCATATGATAAAACCAGACGATATGGAGAATCCACCTCCAAACACACAAACCAAGAATTCGGAAGAAACGTTATACCTCACAAAATTAATTAAAGAACTACAATCAAAGAACGAAAACATGGCAAAGGATTTAAAGGACATCAAGAGGACCATGGCCCAGTATTTAAGTGCCATAAAGAAGACCCTAGAAGAGCATAAAGAAGACATTGCAAGAGTAAATAAAAAAATAGAAGATCTTATGGAAATAAAAGAAACTGTTGGCTAAATTAAAAAGACTCTGGATATTCACAATACAAGACTAGAGGAAGCTGAACAACATTGCAGTGTCCTAGAAATCCACAGAACAGAAAATGAAAGAACAAAAGAAAGATTTGAGAAAAAAATTGAAAAAATCTCAATGGATCCCAGGGATACGATAGATAAAATAAAACATCCAAACTTAAGACTCATTGGTGTCCCAGAAGGGGAAGAGAAGAGTAAAGGTCTAGAAAGAGTATTCAAAGAAATTGTTGGGGAAAACTTCCCCAACCTTCTACACAATATAAACACACAAAGCATAAATGCCCAGCAAACTCCAAATAGAATAAATCCAAATAAACCCACCGCAAGACATATTCTGATCAGATTCTCAAATACTGAAGAGAAGGAGCAAGTTCTGAAACCAGCAAGAGAAAAGCAATTCACCACATACAAAGGAAACAATATAAGACTAAGTACTGACTACTCAGTGGCCACTATGGAGGCGAGAAGTCAGTGGCATGACATATTTAAAATTCTGAGAGAGAAAAATTTCCAGCCAAGGATACTTTATCCAGCAAAACTCTCTTTCAAATTTGAGGGAGAGCTTAAATTTTTCACAGACAAACAAATGCTGAGAGACTTTGCCAATAAAAGACCTGCCCTACTTCAGATACCAAAGGGAGCCCTACTGACAGAGAAACAAAGAAAGGAGAAAGAGATATAGAGAATTTTAACAGACATATATAGAACCTTACATCTCAAATCACCAGGACACTCTTTTCTCTAGTGATCACAAATCTTTCTCCAGAATGGACCATATGCTGGGACATAAAACAAGCCTCAATAAATTAAAAAAACAAAACAAAACAATTGAACATATTCAAAGCCCAATCTCTGACCACAATGGAATACAAATAGAAGTCCATAATTTTTGAACTATAACTCCACTATTTACTTCCTACATGATAAAAAATACACAAACTCTAAGGACAAATCAGTGGTTTTCAACTCAATGTAAAATATGTAATTTTTGACATCTATATAAAGGTGGGGGAATGGAGTAGTATAGGAACATAGTTTATGTGCCCTATTGAAGTGAAGGTGGTATCAAAGAAAAACAAGATTGATATGGATTTAAGAGGTTAATTTTAAGCCCCACAGTAAACACAAAGAAATTATCAGAGAATATAACCATAGAGTTAAAAAGTAGAGTTTGGGTTAAGAGAAAAGGGGGAAGGGGTAATGGGAAGTTAAGAAAGGAGTGTAGGGTTGCTGTTTGAGGTGAAGGGAAAATTCTAGTAATGGATGGTGGGAAAGAGCATAACATCATTCTAAATGTGATTAATCCCACTAATGGAAGGCTAGAGTGGGGGTGGAATGAGAAGATTTAGGCTGTATATATGTTTCCACAATTGAAAAAAGAAAAAAAAAAAAAAGGACAGCCTAACTAGATGACAATTGAATGCTAAGGATGAACTTGGATGGGATTGGAGGGTGGAGGACAGGTGGCTCGAAGGGACACAGTTGAGACATGAGGAAAAGAAAATATAGAATGTAAGCATTGTATCATTGTTGAATCACTTATACTTCTTAGCTGTGCTTAATGGAATTGCGTAAAAGAATGTTCTTGTTCATGGGAAGTACATACGTGAATTATAGTGTATGTTCAAGGATGTGTGCAGCGAACTCTCATATGTTCAGAAGACAGAGCAATAGATGATGGATGATAGATAGGGAGGGAGTGAGGGAGGGAGGGAAAGAAATAGTGATGTGACAGCATGTTAAAGTTGGTGGATTGAGCTATCGGGGGAGGGGGGTCAGGGTATGATGGAATTCTGTGTATGGGGCTAGTATTGTTTTTGCAACTATTCATGTAACTTTGAATTTATTTCAAAATAAAAAAAAAAAAGAAGAAAATGAATGTGTGGAATTCATTTACAGAAGTCCACAAAGGGGATTTAGTGCATTAAATAGCTGTAACAGATGACACTACTCAATTTGAAGTACTTAGTTTTCCCTTAGAAAATCAAAACAGAAGCACAAACTAAAAACAAAGTAATCAAGAGAAAAGTAATAAAGGTAACAGCAGAAGTCAATGGAATATAAAACAAAAAGAATAGGGTAAATTAAGGAACAAAAATCTGTTTTCTGAGAAAATCAAGAAAACTGATCAATCTATAGGCAGTTCGATCAGGAAAATAATGAAAGATGACATGAACTAAAAAATATCACAGAAGTGACATCATGATAGATTTTACAATTTTATAAACCTGTAATGATGGAATATTATAGACAGCTTTATGCCAATAAATTCTACATCTAGATAGAATGATTGAGTTATTTTAAGATAACAAACTCCCAAAACTTCCTCAAGAAGAAATAGATAGCCTGTATAGTCTATACCTATTAAAGAAATTGACTCTATAGGAAAAACATTCCCACAAAAATAACTCCAAGCCCAGATGGCTTCGCTAGTGAAATTTAGAAACCATGCAAGAGAGAAATACCATCAGTTCTCCAAAATCACTTCCAGAAAATTGAAGAGTTTCCATTTTCAACTCATTTTATAAGCAAACCAGACAAAAATAGCCAAGCTATTTATTTTTAGAAACCACAGACAAACTCCTTATGAACTCCGATGCAAATATTCTAAACAGAAGTTTAATAAACAGAATCCCATACTATATAAAAAGTATGATAGATCATGATGAAATGTATTTCAATGCAGGAAGGTTAAGTTTGGTTAAAGATTTGAAAACCAATCAATTAATTCACCATATTCACAGAATATGAAAGATAAATCATTTGATCCATTCAATAAATATAAAGAGTCCATGGGACAAATCCCAACCTTCATCCATGGTAAACACTCGGCAAACTAGGATCAGAAGAGACGTCCTTAACCTGATAGGGGACACTAAGCAAAAACCACAGCTAACTCCATGAACCAGTGGAAGGGCTGAATGGCCCCTGCTGTCCCCGACACCTGGAGTAAGCAGAGGAAAGCTCTGCCATCACCTGTAGTCAGCATTTTAATAGAGGTAATAACCAGTGCAAAAAGGCAAGGAAAGAAAATTTTAAGAAGCTAGAGACTAAAAAGAAAGAATAAAACACTGTTTATATTTGCAGAAAACATAGTCTATGTAGAATATCCTATACAATCTACAATAAATAGATAAGAAAAAAGAAAGTTTAGCATAGTTTGATAATACAAAGTCAATATAAAGGCTTCAATTGCATTTATATACTAGCAATGAAAAATCAGAAATTGAAATACAAAATATATATTAAAATATAAAAATTATGAATTGAAGAGGGTGAAATGTATGTACTGAGAACTATAAAACATAACTAAGAGAACTTTTTTAAAATCTAAATAATTGTAGGAATATGCAGGGTCGTGGATTGGAGAACTCAAGATTAGTAAGATACAATTTTGCCCTACTTGTGTGTATGAGCTTCAACACAAATCACATAAAATTTCCAGCTAGACCTTGAATAACCACAGAAACTTAAAAGAGAATAAAATTGGAGGACATACAGTACTTGATTTAAGACCTATGATAAATCTAGAGTAATCAAGGCAGCAGGGTATTGGCATAAAGGTAGAGAAATAACATGATAGAAATTCCAAAATGTATGTATTTATGCATATGTACATGTATTCTAAATTTAATAAATATATGCATAATTTTGTTATAAATATAAATGCATGCATATATGAATACATACTGTACATGTATTGCTTTTATATTTATGCATTAATTAATTTTAAGAAAGATACAAAGGAATTCAGAATAAAGAAAGAGAACCTTGAAACGCCATGCAACATATATAATGATCAACTCAAAATGGACCATAGACCAAAACATTTAAATTTACAAATTTTAGAATAAATTATGGGAAAAAATCTTTTTGACTTTGTTTAAGTAAAGGGTTCTTAGCTAGAACTCCTAAAGCATGATCCATAAAAGAAACATAATGATAAAAAAGAACTTCACAATAGTTAAGAAAAAATTTCCTCTTTGTAAGTCACCATTAAGAGAATGAAAAGACCAGCAACAGGCTGGGATTTCAAATTTTCAAATCTCATAAACCATTTGTATACAGAATATATAAGGACTGTCAAACCTTAATAATAATGGGAGAAACAACCCAACAGGAAAAGGCAAGAGATTTGAACACACCCCTCACTTATGAATAAAACTGGATGCTCCATAGGCACATGAAAATATGCTCAACATCATTATTCTTATGCGAAATGCAAATATAAACTGCTCCTATACACCTATGCGAAAGACTAAAATTTAAAAACCTGAATGCACCCAGTATTGGAAGAGGGTGTGGAGCAACTGGAGTTTTCATACACTTCTGTGAAATAAATGGTCAACTATTTTGGAAAACAGTTTAGCAGTTTCTCAAAAGACTAAATAGGCCAAGCTGGAAACAGTTGAAAAACAAAATAATTAAGATAATAAATATCCATGCATCCATACTATTATAAATATGATTGAATATTTATTTAAAAAAATAAATAAATGATGGAGAATTGACAAATATCTCAGACAAATAATTCCAAGTGATTTATGTAGATACCTTACCCTCAAGTAGATGAAGTACAATTCCCTATTTCTTAAGTGTGGACTGTGCATGTTCATACACTGTTTAATATTTACTTATTCAATATATATTCCTTCCATAAAATACAGTATAGAGAGGGGGATAAATAATACATTTACATTGGAGAAACATGACAAACCCCACTTCAGTCGGGTGATCAAGATTAACATCAACAGTGATAAGTTATGCTGATAGGATGTCACATTGATATGATGCAATGAAAATGTTACTTCTCTAGTTTTTTTCCTCCAAAAATACAACCAGTCTATTCATGAGAAAAACATCAGATAAATCATAATGCAGGGTCTTCCTAAAAAATACCTGACCAATAAACTCAGAAATTCTCAAGGCCTTCAAATACAGGAAAAGTCTTAGAAAACTGTCACAACCATGAAAAGCCTAAAGTGACATGATAAATAAATGTAAGGTGACATTTGGGATAGGATACTGGAACAGAAGAAGGGCATTATGTAAATCTAAGGAAATTGAATAATGTTTGGACTTCAGTTACTAATAACGTTTCAAAAATGTTTCATTAGTTGAGAAACATGTAGCATACTACTGTAAGATTTTAATATAAAGGGGACAATGGGTATGGAATGTTGTAGTGACTTGGAGCTATGTACCCCAGGAAAACACGTTTTTCATTTTAATCCCTTCCTGTGGGTACAATCCCATTCTATACAGTACCTTTAGATGAGGTCACTTCAGTTAAGGTGTGGCCCAACTGAATCAGGATCGGTCTTCAACCTATTACTGGAGTCCTTTCTAAGCAGAAGGAAATTCAGACAGAGGGACAGAAGGCCTTGCAAAGGAGGTGGAGGTCAGTGGGACCCAGAGAAGCCAGGAGAGGCAGCCATATACATTGCCTTGTGAAAAAACAGCTGAGGACCAAGGATCGCTGGCTTCAGCCTGAGTCAGAATGCCACAGTCTTCTGAGAGGAAGCATCACTTCAGCCACACCTTGATTTTGGACTTCTCCTGGTCTCAAATGTGTGAGTCAGTAAATTTCTGTTGTGTAAGTTAATCCATCGCATTATATTTGTTTTAGCAGCCAGGAAAAGAAAGTATATAATACTCTGAATTGTCTTGTCAAGTTTTCTGCAAATCTAACACTAGATCTAAAATAAAATAAAAATTTTATTTAAAAAAAAGTTAAACATATGCCTATCATATAACCCAATCATTCTACTCCTATGAAATTCACCCAAGATAAATGATAGTGTATGTTCGTATAAAAAATTGTTCATTTTGTAATTTTATAATTATAAAAATTATAATTACACAATTTATAATTTAGCAATCTGTAAATTGCCAAAAAATGGTAGCAACTTTATTTGAAAAATCCCCTAACTAAAAACTACACTAATATCCATCAACAGGTGAATGGAGAAATAAATTGTAGTGTTCTAGTTTGCTAATGCTGCAGAATGCAAAACACCAGAGATGGATTGGCTTTTATAAAAGGGGGTTTATTTGGCTGCACAGTTACAGTCTTAAGGCCATCGGGTACCTTCACTAGAGGATGGCCAGTGGTGTCTGGAAAACCTCTGTTAGCTGGGAAGGCACGTGGCTGGCGTCTGTTCCAAAGTTCTGGTTTCAGAATGGCTTTCTCCCAGGATGTTCCTCTCTAGGCTGCAGTTCCTCAAAAATGTCACTCTTAGTTGCACTTGGGATATTTGTCCTCTCTCAGCTTCCCTGGAGCAAGAGTCTACTTTCAATGGCCGTCTTCAAACTGTCTCTTATCTGCAGCTCCTGCGCTTTCTTCAAAGTGTCCCTCTTGACTGTAGCTCCTCTTCCAAACATCACTCACAGCTGCACTGAGTTCCTTCTGTTATGTCAGTTCATTTATATGGCTCCACGGATCAACTTAGACCCACCCAAATGAGCAGAGCAACACCTCCATAGAAATTATCCAGTCAGAGTCATCACCCACAGCTGGGTGGGGCGCATTCCAAAGAAATACTCAAAGAATTACAATCTAATCAACACTGTTAACGTCTACCCACACAAGATTACATCAAAGATAATGGGGTTTGGGGGACATAATACATTCAATCTGGCACATGTAGTCTTTTTATGTAATGCAATTTAACTTAACCACACAGAGGAATCTACATGCAACAAATGAATGAAACTCAAATAATTGTATTAGTGAGAGAAATCCATAAATATATATTACATATTGTGTGATTCCAATTTTGCTAAATTCTGGAAAGTGCCAACTAATCTGTAGTGACAGAAAGCAGATCAGTAGCTTCCAGTGGACAGTGTGTAGGTGCAAGAAGGAAGGTGAGGGACAGATTTCAAAGGGGCACATGGAAATACTGAAGAGTAATGAATAATACAGTGTATATAGTGTATATAGTAATGGTTTCACAGGATTACAGGTATGTGAAAACTTAGCAAACTACACCTTTTTAATATGCAAAATTTATTATATGCCAATTTTACTCCCCAATAAATCTGAAAAAATGGAATTATGGGTCTGATAAAAACCCAGATCAGGGATGAAAGTATAGTGACATAGAAATTTGACTATTGAATTTCAACAAGAAATTGTTTTAAAGAAAGTTTTATTACCCTCCCCTACCCCAGCCTTTTTTGTTTGTTTGTTTTTGTTTTTTTTTTACTTTATGCCATTTGGAAAAATAAGCTCACCTGAAGCATCATGGTCAACAGCCAGATGGGAGGCATCCAAGAATCTGATTACTCAAGTCGTGACAAAGCAGTGATAATCCTAATTAAAATCTTCACAAAATTACTCTCATTGCCCTTGGGTTTTAAATCACTATGTAGAATATCAGGCAATTCCTGTTTAATCCTTTAAAATATATTCAGTTTTTTAACTATAGGATTTTTCAGCATCTGAAAGCATAGCTGTCCCTTCAAATCTGTAAAGCCTGCATCCAAAACCTTTCTTGTTGTTCCTCTACTTATGAATGGGAATTTTATCCTTGTCAGGCTGTAGACCTAGACTGCTCTAGCAAGTTTACATTGTGAAGCTAAAAAATCCTGTCATGACATTTTGGATTGGAGGACATGTCATCATTCATTCTTTCAGTGAATCCATTTATGGGACACCTATTGTGCTCCAGGACCAGAGAACGAGTGGGGGAATGAATTTAAACCTCAACTAAGGAGATCTTCTCAAACATTTTTATTTTTATTCAGAGATGTACAATTTAGGAAATCAAATGAAATGTCAGAACTTGAATCACAAAATGACCTTAAAAATATATTTGCTATTAACATCTGATGTTGATATATTCTGTTGTCATTTATTGTATAAACCAATACAGTCTTTGATATACTAAAATATAGTCTGTGACAACAGGATTTGCAAAAATTGACAGAACCAGTGAGGAATAAATCCTCTAACAATGGAAACGTGATTCCCAAAGGTAAAGATATTGGGTAATTGGGCCTAGTTCCATTTGTTTCAGTCATCTTTCACTCTTGCTATTAAGTGGAGAATTCTGTTGCAAAACTTAAAATAGTTTGTGGGAAGTGATTTGTGTACAATTAATGAGCAGCATGGGATATTTACTGTCAAATATGGATATATTTACAGTGGTAATCAGAAAATGAGCAACCTGGGACATGGCAGATACTTAAGTAGCATCTATCTTGTTTCTAGGCCCCACAACATGGAACACAGGGTCCACCATAGGAACACTGCCCAGCTCACCCCACTCAATGCCCAACCCACTTGGTGACCACATGACATTGGATACTTGTTTCTGTTCCTGCTTCACAACCTTGAGTGGAGGTTCATGGGAGGATGTGGCCCCATCAAAGGACTCAGAATTTGTTTCAGGCTTTGAAGTTGGTTCCCTCTGCAGTGGCTGGAATGTGAGCTGTGTACATCTGTGCAGGTACTGAGATTCCTTCTTCAAGACGTCACGTAGCATATGCTCCTTGCCCTCTTCCTTTTGCAAATAAGGCCTTTCTGTGTTCTCCCTTCTCTCTGCCCTCTTCTTGTTAGAGAGAGGAAGAGGAGGATAGGATCCTGCTTTACCCTGGCCCCCTTCTCCAGCCCAGTCTCATGGTGTCCAGCAGTTGGCTGGTCAGTTACTGCACACGGAGGCACTTACCTTTGTCACTCACACCAGTCTTCTCTGGGGCTGGGGATGTTCAGGGGCCTTAAAGAGGCCATTGAACCAGAGACACATTTCCATTGAGCCACGGGGTTGAGGAGTGTCCCCAGGAGCCTCCCTGCCTCCTCTGTGCCTACACACCACAGGGCTGGATATTTTTCTGTTCCCCACTCTTCTGGAGTATATGAGGGTGGTGAAAAAGAACCTGCTTGGCCTCTATAGAATACCGTTAAGGCTACACTACAAGGTGGAAAGCAATACTGATCTTTCCAGATTGTAGCAGCTTGGGAAAATGCTCTTGGGATAGCTGACAGCTATTACTCATCAGTGGATTCTGCTTTGCTCCTGACTGTGAATTCAGGGCCAAGCCACCCCAAATTTTCCTTGAAAATTTGGGAAATATGAAGCTACTTGAATCTCATCCACTCTGGAAGCTCAGTAGGTTACTATCTGTACCCCAATAATCTCATTCCTTTCTGCTCCTATCCTCTACTCACACCTGTATAAAGTAAATGGATGTGAAAGAGTAAGAGGGAGTCTGGTTTATTCAGGCCCTTTCTCATTAGAAAGATCACTGACTATTATAAGGTATTTGCATCCTATTTTTTTCCTAAAATAAATGTACTGTAAAAAAAAATTAATTGGACTTTGGAGCAGGTACAACATGAAACTAAAAATGGTGGGAGTACAACACAGCTATCACCCACATCCCCAGCTCTGGTCACTTTTGAGAAGCTAAAGCAGGCTCTCAGTAGGAGTGTAAGATGTCCAATTTCATTCTCTAAGCGAAAAGTTCTGGGATACTCTAAATGTACACTCACAGAGCACAGCCAGAAGACAGCACAAGACTATTCAAAGAAATACATCTATTAAGGAGTGAAGAAGAACCATACTCATGATAAAATAAAAAGACCATCTTTTTCAGAGGATTACCTGCCTTGGGATTATTGCATAATGTCTAAGTGTTCAGGTTTTCAAGAGATTTTTCTCTTTATAGGGGATGGACTATGAATTTCCTGCTGAAAAGGAAAACTACCCCCAAATAATGCCTGACCCATTGGGAAAGTGGCCTGAGGAATCTGACTTCCTAGATTCAAGCTTGGGAAGATCTTGGCTCAGGGCATAGCAGCCTGGAGGAGGCGATAGAAAAGGATTAAATCAGATTGCAATTTTTACAATCAATTGCAATTATTAATATTTTATCAATAATCATTAATGATACATGTATACTATCTATATGTAATATTGGGATTATAGCCCAAAGGAAAAAGTAAACATTCTTGGGTCCATTAGATATAAATACATTGTTAAATATTTAAATAAATATGAGAGAAGAGACAAATTTTTCTTATAGAAAAAACCAAATGATTTACATAGATAAGTCACCCTCCAGGAAATGAAGCTTAATTCCCTCTCTTCCCTTACTTTGGACAATATTTAGTGACTTGATTTGAAGAAATGGTGCATGAAAAAATAGTACTTTTACAGTGGCAGAAACTGGCAAACATTTTGTTCTAGTTTGCTAATGCTGCCAGAATGCGAAACACCAGAAATGGATTGGCTTTTATAAAAGGGGGTTTATTTGGTTACACAGTTACAGTCTTAAGGCCATAAAGTGTCCAAGGTAACACATCAGCAATTGGGTACCTTCACTGGAGGATGGCCAGCGGTGTCCAGAAAACCTCTGTTAGCTGGGAAGGCATGGCTGGCATCTGCTCCAAAGTTCTGGTTTCAAAATGGCTTTCTCTCAGGATGTTCCTCTCTAGGCCTCAGTTCCTCAAAAATGTCACTCTTAGTTGCTCTTGGGGTGTTTTTCCTCCCTCAGCTTCTCCGGAGCAAAAGTCTGCTTTCAATAGCTGTCTTCAAACTGTCCCATCTTCTGCAGCTCCTCTCTCAGTTCCTGTGCATTCTTCAAAGTATCCCTTTTGTCTGTAGCTCCTCTTCAAAACATCACTCACAGCTGCACTGCACTTAGTTCCCTCTGCCTGTCAGCTCATTTATATAGCTCCACTGATCAAGGCCTACCCTGAATGGGTGGGGCCATGCCTCCATGGAAATATCTAATCAGAGTTATCACCTACATTTGGGTGGGGCACATTCCATGGAAACACTCAAAGAATTCCAATCTAATCAGCACTAAAATATCTGCCCCACAAGATTGCATCAAAGATAATGGGGTTTGGGGGACACAATACATTCAAACCGGCACAACTCTGATAATTCTTATTGATGGCGTGTACCCCTGAGCTGATATTGTTAAAAGGGTATTTTGAAGAGGCGGGGCAAGATGGCAGACTGGTGAGCTGTAAGTTTTAGTTACTCCTCCAGGAAAGTAGGTAAAAAGCCAGGAACTGCGTGGACTGGACATCACAGAGCAATCTGTCTTTGGGCATACTTCATACAACACTCATGAAAACGTGGAACTGCTGAGATCAGCGAAATCTGTAAGTTTTTGCGGCCAGGGGACCCGCGCCCCTCCCTGCCAGGCTCAGTCCCGGGGGAGGAGGGGCTGTCAGCTCCGGGAAGGAGAAGGGAGAACTGCAGTGGCTGCTCTTCTCGAAAACTCATTCTACTGATTCAAACTCCAACCATAGATAGACTGAGACCAGACACCAGAGACTCTGAGAGCAGCCAGCCCAGCAGAGAGGAGACAGGCATAGAAAAAAAACAACACGAAAAACTCCAAAATAAAAGCAGAGGATTTTTGGAGTTCTGGTGAACACAGAAAGGGGAAGGGAGGAGCTCAGGCCTTGAGACGCATATGCAAATCCCGAAGCAAAGCTGATCTCTCTGCCCTGTGCACCTTTCCTTAATGGCCCTGGTTGCTTTGTCTATTAGCATTTCAATAACCCATTAGATCTCTGAGGAGGGCCATTTTTTTTTTTTTTTTTAAATCCTTTTTGCTTTTTCTAAAACAATTACTCTAAGAAGCTCAATACAGAAAGCTTCAAAGAATTGCAATTTGGGCACGTCAAGTCAAGAGCAGAACTAAGAGAGCTCTGAGACAAAAGGCAATAATCCAGTGGCTGAGAAAATTCACTAAACAACACAACTTCCCAAGAAAAGGGGGGTGTCCGCTCACAGCCACCATCCTGGTGGACAGGAAACACTCCTGCCCATCGCCAGCCCCATAGCCCAGAGCTGCCCCAGACAACCCAGTGTGACAGAAGTGCTTCAAATAACAGGCACACACCACAAAACTGGGCGTGGACATTAGCCTTCCCTGCAACCTCAGCTGAATGTCCCAGAGCTGGGAAGGTGGAGCAGTGTGAATTAACAAAGCCCCATTCAGCCATCATTTGAGCAGACTGGGAGCCTCCCTACACAGCCCAGCAGCCCAGAACTGCCCTGGGGGGACGGCACTCACCTGTGACATAGCACAGTCATCCCTCAACAGAGGACCCAGGGTGCACAGCCTGGAAGAAGGGCCCACTTGCAAGTCTCAGGAGCCATACGCCAATACCAAGGACTTGTGGGTCAGTGGCAGAGACAAACTGTGGCAGGACTGAACTGAAGGATTAGACTATTGCAGCAGCTTTAAAACTCTAGGATCATCAGGGAGATTTGATTGTTAGGGCCACCCCCCCTCCCCGACTGCCCAGAAACACGCCCCACATACAGGGCAGGCAACACCAACTACACACGCAAGCTTGGGACACCAATTGGGCCCCACAAGACTCACTCCCCCACTCACCAAAAAGGCTAAGCAGGGGAGAACTGGCTAGTGGAAAACAGGTGGCTCGTGGACACCACCTGCTGGTTAGTTAGAGAAAGTGTACTCCACGAAGCTGTAGATCTGATAAATTAGAGATAAGGACTTCAATAGGTCTACAAACCCTAAAAGAACCCTATCAAGTTCAGCAAATGCCACGAGGCCAAAAACAACAGAAAATTATAAAGCATATGAAAAAACCAGACGATATGGATAACCCAAGCCCAAGCACCCAAATCAAAAGACCAGAAGAGACACAGCAAATAGAGCAGCTACTCAAAGAACTAAAGATGAACAATGAGACCATAGTACGGGATATGAAGGAAATCAAGAAGACCCTAGAAGAGCATAAAGAAGACATTGCAAGACTAAATAAAAAAATGGATGATCTTATGGAAATTAAAGAAACTGTTGAACAAATTAAAAAGATTCTGGACACTCATAGTACAAGACTAGAGGAAGTTGAACAACGAATCAGTGACCTGGAAGATGACAGAATGGAAAATGAAAGCATAAAAGAAAGAATGGGGAAAAAAATTGAAAAACTCGAAATGGACCTCAGGGATATGATAGATGATATGAAACGTCCGAATATAAGACTCATTGGTGTCCCAGAAGGGGAAGAAAAGGGTAAAGGTCTAGGAAGAGTATTCAAAGAAATTGTTGGGGAAAACTTCCCAAATCTTCTAAACAACATAAATACACAAATCATAAATGCTCAGCGAACTCCAAATAGAATAAATCCAAAAAAACCCACTCCGAGACATATACTGATCACACTGTCAAACATAGAAGAGAAGGAGCAAGTTCTGAAAGCAGCAAGAGAAAAGCAATTCACCACATACAAAAGAAACAGCATAAGACTAAGTAATGACTACTCAGCAGCCACCATGGAGGCAAGAAGGCAGTGGCACGATATATTTAAAATTCTGAGTGAGAGGAATTTCCAGCCAAGAATACTTTATCCAGCAAAGCTCTCCTTCAAATTTGAGGGAGAGCTTAAATTTTTCACAGACAAACAAATGCTGAGAGAATTTGCTAACAAGAGACCTGCCCTACTGGAGATACTAAAGGGAGCCCTACAGACAGAGAAACAAAGACAGGACAGAGAGACTTGGAGAAAGGTTCAGTATTAAAGAGATTTGGTATGGGTACAATAAAGGATATTAATAGAGAGAGGGAAAAATATGGCAAACATAATCCAAAGGATAAGATGGCTGATTCAAGAAATGCCTTCATGGTTTTAACGTTGAATGTAAATGGTTTAAACTCCCCAATTAAAAGATATAGATTCGCAGAATGGATCAAAAAAAATGAACCATCAATATGTTGCATACAAGAGACTCATCTTAGACACAGGGACACAAAGAAACTGAAAGTGAAAGGATGGAAAAAAATATTTCATGCAAGCTACAGCCAAAAGAAAGCAGGTGTAGCAATATTAATCTCAGATAAAATAGACTTCAAATGCAGGGATGTTTTGAGAGACAAAGAAGGCCACTACATACTAATAAAAGGGGCAATTCAGCAAGAAGAAATAACAATCGTAAATGTCTATGCACCCAATCAAGGTGCCACAAAATACATGAGAGAAACACTGGCAAAACTAAAGGAAGCAATTGATGTTTCCACAATAATTGTGGGAGACTTCAACACATCACTCTCTCCTATAGATAGATCAACCAGACAGAAGACCAATAAGGAAATTGAAAACCTAAACAATCTGATAAATGAATTAGATTTAACAGACATCTACAGGACATTACATCCCAAATCACCAGGATACACATACTTTTCTAGTGCTCACGGAACTTTCTCCAGAATAGATCATATGCTGGGACATAAAACAAGCCTCAATAAATTTAAAAAGATTGAAATTATTCAAAGCACATTCTCTGACCACAATGGAATACAATTAGAAGTCAATAACCATCAGAGACTTAGAAAATTCACAAATACCTGGAGGTTAAACAACACACTCCTAAACAATCAGTGGGTTAAAGAAGAAATAGCAAGAGAAATTGCTAAATATATAGAGACGAATGAAAATGAGAACACAACATACCAAAACCTATGGGATGCAGCAAAAGCAGTGCTAAGGGGGAAATTTATAGCACTAAACGCATATATTAAAAAGGAAGAAAGAGCCAAAATCAAAGAACTAATGGATCAACTGAAGAAGCTAGAAAATGAACAGCAAACCAATCCTAAACCAAGTAGAAGAAAAGAAATAACAAGGATTAAAGCAGAAATAAATGACATAGAGAACAAAAAAACAATAGAGAGGATAAATATCACCAAAAGTTGGTTCTTTGAGAAGATCAACAAGATTGACAAGCCCCTAGCTAGACTGACAAAATCAAAAAGAGAGAAGACCCACATAAACAAAATAATGAATGAAAAAGGTGACATAACTGCAGATCCTGAAGAAATTAAAAAAATTATAAGAGGATATTATGAACAACTGTATGGCAACAAGCTGGATAATGTAGAAGAAATGGACAATTTCCTGGAAACATATGAACAACCTAGACTGACCAGAGAAGAAATAGAAGACCTCAACCAACCCATCACAAGCAAAGAGATCCAATCAGTCATCAAAAATCTTCCCACAAATAAATGCCCAGGGCCAGATGGCTTCACAGGGGAATTCTACCAAACTTTCCAGAAAGAACTGACACCAATCTTACTCAAACTCTTTCAAAACATTGAAAAAAATGGAACACTACCTAACTCATTTTATGAAGCTAACATCAATCTAATACCAAAACCAGGCAAAGATGCTACAAAAAAGGAAAACTACCGGCCAATCTCCCTAATGAATATAGATGCAAAAATCCTCAACAAAATACTTGCAAATCGAATCCAAAGACACATTAAAAAAATCATACACCATGACCAAGTGGGGTTCATCCCAGGCATGCAAGGATGGTTCAACATAAGAAAAACAATCAATGTATTACAACACATTAAAAACTCGAAAGGGAAAAATCAATTGATCATCTCAATAGATGCTGAAAAAGCATTTGACAAAATCCAACATCCCTTTTTGATAAAAACACTTCAAAAGGTAGGAATTGAAGGAAACTTCCTCAACATGATAAAGAGCATATATGAAAAACCCACAGCCAGCATAGTACTCAATGGTGAGAGACTGAAAGCCTTGCCTCTAAGATCAGGAACAAGACAAGGATGCCCGCTGTCACCACTGTTATTCAACATTGTGCTGGAAGTGCTAGCCAGGGCAATCCGGCAAGACAAAGAAATAAAAGGCATCCAAATTGGAAAAGAAGAAGTAAAACTGTCATTGTTTGCAGATGATATGATCTTATATCTAGAAAACCCTGAGAAATCAACGATACATCTACTAGAACTAATAAACAAATTTAGCAAAGTAGTGGGATACAAGATTAATGCACATAAGTCAGTAATGTTTCTATATGCTAGAAATGAACAAACTGAAGAGACACTCAAGAAAAAGATACCATTTTCAATAGCAACTAAAAAAATCAAGTACCTAGGAATCAACTTAACCAAAGATGTAAAAGACCTATACAAAGAAAACTACATAACTCTACTAAAAGAAATAGAAGGGGACCTTAAAAGATGGAAAAATATTCCATGTTCATGGATAGGAAGGCTAAATGTCATTAAGATGTCAATTCTACCCAAACTCATCTACAGATTCAATGCAATCCCAATCAAAATTCCAACAACCTACTTTGCAGACTTGGAAAAGCTAGTTATCAAATTTATTTGGAAAGGGAAGATGCCTCGAATTGCTAAAGACACTCTAAAAAAGAAAAACGAAGTGGGAGGACTTACACTCCCTGACTTTGAAGCTTATTATAAAGCCACAGTTGCCAAAACAGCATGGTACTGGCACAAAGATAGACATATAGATCAATGGAATCGAATTGAGAATTCAGAGATAGACCCTCAGATCTATGGCCGACTGATCTTTGATAAGGCCCCCAAAGTCACCGAACTGAGCCATAATGGTCTTTTCAACAAATGGGGCTGGGAGAGTTGGATATCCATATCCAAAAGAATGAAAGAGGACCCCTACCTCACCCCCTACACAAAAATTAACTCAAAATGGACCAAAGATCTCAATATAAAAGTACCATTAAACTCCTAGAAGATAATGTAGGAAAACATCTTCAAGACCTTGTATTAGGAGGCCACTTCCTAGACTTTACACCCAAAGCACAAGCAACAAAAGAGAAAATAGATAAATGGGAACTCCTCAAGCTTAGAAGTTTCTGCACCTCAAAGGAATTTCTCAAAAAGGTAAAGAGGCAGCCAACTCAATGGGAAAAAATTTTTGGAAACCATGTATCTGACAAAAGACTGATATCTTGCATATACAAAGAAATCCTACAACTCAATGACAATAGTACAGACAGCCCAATTATAAAATGGGCAAAAGATATGAAAAGACAGTTCTCTGAAGAGGAAATACAAATGGCCAAGAAACACATGAAAAAATGTTCAGCTTCACTAGCTATTAGAGAGATGCAAATTAAGACCACAATGAGATACCATCTAACACCGGTTAGAATGGCTGCCATTAAACAAACAGGAAACTACAAATGCTGGAGGGGATGTGGAGAAATTGGAACTCTTATTCATTGTTGGTGGGACTGTATAATGGTTCAGCCACTCTGGAAGTCAGTCTGGCAGTTCCTTAGAAAACTAGATATAGAGCTACCATTCGATCCAGCGATTGCACTTCTCGGTATATACCCGGAAGATCGGAAAGCAGTGACACGAACAGATATCTGCACGCCAATGTTCATAGCAGCATTATTCACAATTGCCAAGAGATGGAAACAACCCAAATGTCCTTCAACAGATGAGTGGATAAATAAAATGTGGTATATACACACGATGGAATACTACGCGGCAGTAAGAAGGAACGATCTGGTGAAACATATGACAACATGGATGAACCTTGAAGACATAATGCTGAGCGAAATAAGCCAGGCACAAAAAGAGAAATATTATATGCTACCACTAATGTGAACTTTGAAAAATGTAAAACAAATGGTTTATAATGTAGAATGTAGGGGAACTAGCAGTAGAGAGCAATTAAGGAAGGGGGAACAATAATCCAAGAAGAACAGATAAGCTATTTAACGTTCTGGGGATGCCCAGAAATGACTATGGTCTGTTAATTTCTGATGGATGTAGTAGGAACAAGTTCACTGAAATGTTGCTATATTATGTAACTTTCTTGGGGTAAAGTAGGAACATGTTGGAAGTTAAGCAGTTATCTTAGGTTAGTTGTCTTTTTCTTACTCCCTTGTTATGGTCTCTTTGAAATGTTCTTTTATTGTATGTTTGTTTTCTTTTTAACTTTTTTTCATACAGTTGATTTAAAAAAGAAGGGAAAGTTAAAAAAAAAAAAAAAAAGAAAAAAGACAAACAAGGAAGAAAAAAAAAAAAGATGTAGTGCCCCCTTGAGGAGCCTGTGGAGAATGCAGGGGTATTCGCCTACCCCACCTCCATGGTTGCTAACATGACCACAGACATAGGGGACTGGTGGTTTGATGGGTTGAGCCCTCTACCATAAGTTTTACCCTTGGGAAGACGGTTGCTGCAAAGGAGAGGCTAGGCCTCCCTGTATTTGTGCCTAGGAGTCTCCTCCTGAATGCCTCTTTGTTGCTCAGATGTGGCCCTCTCTCTCTGGCTAAGCCAACTTGAAAGGTGAAATCACTGCCCTCCCCCCTACGTGGGATCAGACACCCAGGGAAGTGAATCTCCCTGGCAACGTGGAATATGACTCCCGGGGAGGAATGTAGACCCGGCATCGTGGGATGGAGAACATCTTCTTGACCAAAAGGGGGATGTGAAAGGAAATGAAATAAGCTTCAGTGGCAGAGAGATTCCAAAACGAGCTGAGAGATCACTCTGGTGGGCACTCTTACGCACACTTTAGACAACCTTTTTTAGGTTCTAAAGAATTGGGGTAGCTGGTGGTGGATACCTGAAACTATTAAACTACAACCCAGAACCCATGAATCTCGAAGACAGTTGTATAAAAATGTAGCTTATGAGGGGTGACAGTGGGATTGGGAATGCCATAAGGACCAAACTCCACTTTGTCTAGTTTATGGATGGATGTGTAGAAAAGTAGGGGAAGGAAACAAACAGACAAAGGTACCCAGTGTTCTTTCTTACTTCAATTGCTCTTTTTCACTCTAATTATTATTCTTGTTATTTGTGTGTGTGTGCTAATGAAGGTGTCAGGGATTGATTTAGGTGATGAATGTACAACTATGTAATGGTACTGTAAACAATCGAAAGTACAATTTGTTTTGTATGACTGCGTGGTATGTGAATATATCTGAATAAAATGATTAAAAAAAAAAAACAAAAAAAAAACAAAAACAGCATGCTATATTGATAACACTTTTTAGGTTTTAATGTATTGGAATAGCTGGAAGTAAATACCTGAAACTACCAAACTCCAATGTAGATTACAAGAGGTGACAGTGTGACTGTGAAAACCTTGTGGATCACACTCTCTTTATCCAGTACAAGGATGGATGAGTAGAAAAATAGGGACAAAAACTAAATGAAAAATAGGGTGGGATGGGGGTTGTGATTTGGGTGTTCTTTTTTATTTTCACTTTTTATTCTTATTCTGATTCTTTCTGGTATAAGGAAAATGTTCAAAAATAGATTGGGGTGATGAATGCACAACTATATGATGGTACTGTGAACAGCTGATTGTACACCATGGATGATTGTATGGTATGTGAATATATCTCAATAAAACTGAATTTAATTAAAAAAAAAAAAATCAATCCAACTTATTAAACCTACAATTAAGACACTCAAAAAAAAAAAAAAAAAAAAAAAAAAGGGTATTTTATCTGTGTTATTTCCAAAAGGAATACATGAGACATTATATTTAATTATACATAGGGGAACCTGGGTGAAGTATATACATAGGAACTCCCTGTAGTTGAAAAGAATGTGTATTTTGCTGTTGATGGGCAGGGTGGTCTATAAACATTAGGCCAATTTAGTTGATATTGTTCAGAACTCTGTATCTGATTGATTTTCTGTCTATTTGTTATAGCAAGTACTGAATGCTGAAGGTTGATGTCTTGCGGGACACTGATTACGTGCTTCGACTTGGCGGGCCTGGGCCAGGGGACCGGATCCGCCCCTGGGGAGGGTGGTGGGCACGGGCGACAGCGCCCTCCACAGCCCCCCGGGCCTGGGAAAGTGAGGCCGGAGGCAGGCCCCATTTCCTCACCCAAAATACCACTGTTGGGAGAGGCTTGCCGGAGGGAACCGCCTTTTCCCCACCCCCTTGTCCTGCTCGGACACTCCTCGTTGCCAGAGCAACTCCCCCACCTCTAGTGAGCATGCTCAGTTACCGGAACAACTCCCGCCCCCTGTCTATCAACCTCTGCACCCTCTCTGAACCAATCCAAGCCTTTGACCTCTACAGCTACCCCGCCCCCTAATCACCCAATATAAGCTGGTGCTCTCCCCTAATAAAGCTCTCTCTCTCGCTCTCTTGGTTTTCCACACCCTCAAAGAACCGTGTCCCGCCTGCTCCTTCTCGCCGCCCTCCTTGCACGCCTCCGCCGGGGACTAGGGCCCAGTCCCCCGCCTCGCCCTCGCCTCCGGGAAAGAGCCCCCGCCGCCGGTACCCTCAGAGCAACGCCGAGAGCCGAGGGTTTAGCAACCGGCTGCCCCCCCCCACGAAGCAGCAAACGCGACCGCAATGTCTCAAATTATAACTAGATGTATTATGGTTCTCTTTTTGTGCTATCAGATATACCTCACATAATTTGAAGGTCTATTCATAGATGCATTAAACAATTAAGAATATGCTCATGTCTCTTTGGTGAATTGAGAGTCTTATCATCAGCATCCCTCCCCATCTCTTCACTCTCCTTGATCTAAGCCTACATTGACTGATATAGCTCTCCAGCTTTCCTTTGTTTATTTTTTCAGCTCTTTTTCTCTCCTTTTGCTTCTAGCTTATCCACCTTTATATTAAAATGGGATTCTTGCAGAAATCAAAGCAGCTTGCTTTTATAGCCACCTGCAAATTACTGTCTTTTAATTAGGAAGCTCAGGCTATTTACATATAGTACAATTATTGATAAGTTTGAATATAAACCATCATCTTGCCAGAAGTTCCATTTATTCCATGTCATCTTTTTTACCTGTTCCCTCTTTTCCTGCCTGAATTTAAATTTAATGTTTTTACAATTTGATTTTATTTCCATTTTTAGCTTTTCAGAATAGCTCTTTCTGTTAATATTTCTACTTGCTCTAGGCTTTAACGTATCACAATGTACCAAATGTCATACTGTTTCCCTGCATTAAATTAATCTTACAATAGTGTAGTTCTAATACTCTCTTCCATCTCTTTTGCTTTTGCTTCTATATATTTTAATTTACATGGTAAAAGTCAATAATTGTGATTATTTGTACTATATGCTGTCAGTTATCTCTAAGTGTGGTTGAAGATTAGAAAAATGCCTTTCAATTTACTTACCCGTTTCTATTCTCTGGAACTATCCAATTCTTAGCGTAGATTCAAATTTCTCTCTGGTAACATATAGTTTGGAAATTTCTATACCATTCCTTGTATTGCATGTCTAAGATTTGTTTGCCTGAAAAAGCCTTTATGTTTTTATTGGGAAAGACATTAATGCTGGATACAAACATAAAGGTTTGCAAATTTTCCCTAATACTCCAGATCACTCAATTTTATTATGGTTTGCTTGCTTTCTCATGAGAAATATTCTGTTTTCATTATTTTGCATTTTCTGTATTAACTATGCCTTGTATCTGGCTGTCTTCAAAGTTTTCCATTTATCTTTGGTTTTCAGCTGTCTGAAAATTATGTCATGGTGCATGCATGTGTGTGCATGTGTGTCTGATATTTATCTTCCTTTGATTTCTCCACTTTTTGGATCTGTGGCTTTGTTTCTTTCATTGTATTTAGTAGATTCTTGGCAATTATCAACTAAACATAACCTCTGCTCACTTTTCTCTCTTAATTCCTCTGCCAGTTTGAATGTATTATGTCCCCCAAAAGCCATTATCTTTGATGTAATCTTGTGGGGCAGACATAATAGTGGGGATTAAGTTGGAAAGTTTGGATTAGGTTGTTTGCATGGAGATGCTCCCCACCCAACTATAGATGATAACTGATGGGATAGTTTCCATGGAGGTGTTGCTCCACCCATCCAAGGTGGGTTTAAGTTGATCAGTGGAGCCATATAAATGAGCTGACATACAGAAGGAACTCAGTGCAGCTGTGAGTGATGTTTTGAAGAGGAGCTACAGCCAAGAGAGACACTTGAGGAAAGCACAGGAGCTGCAGATGAGAGACATTTTGCAGACGGCTGTTGAAGGCAGACTCTTGCTCCAGAGAAGCTGAGAGATGACAAATATCCCAAGTGTCATTGTTCCTAAAAGCTAACATCAAACATAATGATTAAAAATCAGATACTTTCTCCTTAAAATTAGGGCAAAGCAAAGATATCTGCTCTCTGATATTCATTATTATACTATGGATTCCTTCCAGTGTAAAGAGGAAAGAAAAGGGAATAAAATGCATACATACTAGAAAAAAGAAGTAAAACCTATGACAGAATATATGATCATCTATATAGAAAATTCCAAAAACCTCCAAAACACTATTAGAACTAATAAGTGAATTTGACAAGGTTGTAGTATTTCAATTTATTATTAATGAGCCATTGGAAATTAAAAATACCATTTTCAATAGCATTGAAAACATGAAGTATTTTTCGATAACTATAACCCATTATATGCAAGACCTTTCCGTTAACAACTATAAAAACTTAATGAAAGAGATAAACAAAGACCTAAATAAATGGAGATACACATCCTTGCTATGAATCAAAAGAGTTAAGAAGTCAATTTTCCTAAAATTTATTTATAGTTTAAATGCAATTCCAATCAAATTTCACAGACATTGACAAGTTGATTTTAAGATCTATATGAAAATGCAAAGGACTTGGAATAGCAGAAATAATTTGAAAGAGAAAAAGTAAACTAGGAGGATTTTTATGTTGTGATTTCAGGACTTATTGTAAAGCTACAGTAATCAGAAAGCTATGGTTAATGTAAAGATAGATTACAGGTAGGTAGGTAGGTAGACTGATATGAGAGAGAGAGAGAGAGAGAATAGATAAATGGATAGATACATAATTACATAGACATAAATGATATGGAATAGAGTCCAAAAACAGATCCACACATATATGGCAATTAATGTTTTGTTTTTGTTGCAAGTTATTTTAATGTTTTCCCTCTCACCACCACAAAGCAGACTATGATCCAGTCTTGATTTCTCACCCTTCCACCTTCCTCCTCCAAAATCGTTATTACCTTGATCTCTTCCCAGACAACTTAGTAAAGGCTGCTATTAGGTTTTTTTTTTGCTCAACCTGGAGCATGAGGTGGTGACAGATGGTAATTAATGGATGGATAAAATGGACAAGTCAAGGAAAATGGAACTGAGAATGGAATAGAAGGGCTTCTCAAGGCTCAGCCCCATCCTTCCAGCTTAGCCTCCTGGGCATTGGAGAGAGACATGAATATCCATCAAGGTCATGGTTGCACCCAGCTGGCTCAGAATCTTGATCATGAGGAAGGCCAATAAACATTGGGGATGTTTAATAACATGTATGCTGCCTGATTTTGCAGATGTGCTGCACCTTCAGTCACTGTGTTGACCTTGGTATCCCTGTCAGCAAGGCCCCAGCATGACTTGGGCTGGTGGGGGGAAATGGTAAAGGGAGGGGCTGATTCCCTACACGGTGAACCCTTATTGCATACATCAGGAGATCATGCAGCCAGGCACTGGGGCAACCATTTCCCTGCAGCACTGAGGGTGACTGACCTGCAACTAATAGATGCTCTGATGAGTAGAACCCAATGGAAGAAAACAACTAGGCTCGAGAGCAGTGGTGAGAGAGTGGAACATAAGTAGTGGAGAAACCCCAAGTAGCCATAGCCAAACTGGCCATAAGTGGGTGCACAAGTGGGTGCTAAGTTGGCAGGGACATTACTATGCTGCCGATGTAATGGTAAAGGGGGAGGTAGGCAAGACCCTGCGCCCAGCCCCACCCTCCCTGCCCCACATACCCTTAAGCAGGTTGGAGGGGCCTGGACCAGGGCTGGGGAGGAGGGGTTACGGGTCCAGAATTCCCCCTCACCTTCCCTGGGATTGGAGGGATGGGAAGGGGGTAGAGAGAGAGAGTGGGAGCTGGGGAAGGATCTTTAAAAAAATTATAAAAGAAAAAAACAGTGTTTCTGTTATGAAAGGAACCTACGGTATGATTCTGTTTATTTATTTGTGGGAAGAAGATCAGACGTTGCCTCAGGCAGGGAGTGGTAGATGCGGGCGGGGGCGGGGCGGGCGGTGCCTTCAAATGAGCACGAAGAACCTTTTTCAGGTGGAGGGAATGTTCAATATCCTGATTGTCATGATAGTTACACAACTCTTTACGTTTGTCAAAATGCATTAAATTGTATACTTAAAGTGAGTAAATTTTATTGTATATAAATTAAGTCAATAAAGTTGATTACATATTTAAAAAGGACAAAATAAAACTCCGAGTCATGTGTTTAGAAAAGTCCAATCCTGCATATTATTATGATCTGCAAGCGAAGGGAGGACAATGCCAAAGGTGATAGGCCACAGTGCAGGACTGGTAATCTGGGGGCTCTGTAGGTTAATGGAAGAAAGAACTAGGAGAATCCATGGCTGACCTACCTTTTTGTAGCTTGTTTGCAAAAATGGCTTCAGGAATTCTCCAATGCCTCTTTACAATGTGATTGTGCAAATTAGTAGGCAAAATTAAATGCGATATATCAATGTTGTGTTATTTATTACAGAAAACATAATATATTTTTAAATCTATAATTTTTGAACATGCACTCTTTCTCTGAGTTTTCAAGTTGGTCACATCTTTAATCTGAAGTATTTTCATAGGCATCAATAAGATTGTGGTTTATAAACATTACCATCTGAATTCCATACTTGAGTTCAAATGGAGATTTGTGATTCTCCATGTGCCCAAGTGTCTGCCCACATGGACATTTTAGATTTGTCTTCTCAGATGGTGGCTAGGTTAATGAGTTCAGTTCCTAGACCACAGTTTCCAGAAGATTTTCACCATCTTTGCAGGAATTCTGAAGATTATTTAATTTAAATGTATGTTTCTGTTATATTATTAAAATATGGAATATATGGAAATTTTTTCTTCTCAGTATGCACATGTAAGAGCAGCATCCCCATGAGAAACACCTTTGTCATTTGGACTAAAGTACCCACTGAAAATCTGCTGTCTTCAGACCTCTAATCCATTAATCACCTTTTAGTAGTTTATATATGTCAAAAGAAGAAACATTTTAGGAGATGTGGAGGGAATTTAAAATTAAATTGTGGTTCTGTATTTCTGGGGCCATTATTTTTTCAGGATTGTAATGAGAAACAGGCAGAATGAATGCCATCTCTGGAGGCAGTTAGAGAAGGCAGGAGCTTATATTATTGAGTACAGTGAAAGCTTACAATGACTAATGTTTTTATACAACTGCCTGAAACATTACAACATGAATTAAAATGTCTGGTGTTTGATTCAATGTCACATTTCAGAGCTGAATGTTTGACTTTAATTGGGCTATGCTTAGCTATGGAAAAACTCTAATATGCATCACTCACCATAAGCAAAGTTAGTATAACATGCCCTTTCATTTCTTAGAGACAGTTATGAAATGTAAGTGAAAGAATGACAGCCCCAAATCTACAAACCCTCTAACCTCCAAAATGTTGTGTGGATACCTGAAAGCAAATAATTCTTTGAAATAGCAGCATGGGAAATAAATCATAATGGACATTTGTTGTCTTCACTCATGCTAGCTTTTTATAGGGTTTTAAGGGAATACCTCATGTTACAGAATTGTAACATGTGAGTGTCAAAAGTCCCCTTGTATAACTCTTACTTATCTAAATCGATCTCAGAATGTAATTTCAATGGCACATTTTGAAGCCAACCTCAAACTCAGCATTCCTCTAACTGCAGAAAAGACATCTTGAAGAGACCTAGCTAATTCTCTTCTTACTCTTCATCATTCCCTGCACTGACCATGATCAAAAAAAGACACCACACTGTTGGACCATTCTAATCACAAAACACAATTAGATACAGACAAAACCATTATTTGCAACCATCTAGACTATAGTTTTAGGCCATCATGTTTCTTTATTAATTGCCAAATGTTCATGAAAGAGAAATTTCAGTATTAGCTCTTCAATAATAGAGTGTGGTTCTCGACTGGGACAATACCTCCCATTAGAAGAATTGTTTTGAAAATTTTTAGGGGATTTTTTAATGTGTCTCCTAAATAATTTGTGCACAAATATGTTGTGGTAATGGGGAAGGGATCTCAAATAGATGTAAAAGGTAGGATATTCCTGCAAAAGAAAGAATTGTCCTTTGTCCCACATGAGTTTTGATTTCTCACTGGACAAAACATGTTAATGATCATTTGAACCCTTATCCAACATATATAATTACATAATATTTCTCTGTTGCTTAGTATACATTGAACTCTCTAGGAAATATAACAGAATAATATGCAGTTGTAAAAATAATGAGGAAACTATATAGACAGATCTCCAATATTTATTTTACATGAAAAAAGCTAGGTAAACAACTGTACATATACAAGGATCTATTTGTTTACAAAGGGGGTTACATAATAATACATATTTATTTGCATATATATTCTATATATATACACACACATATGCATATAAAGAAATGCTAGGAGGATATATGAGAAACTAATAATAGGGATTATCTGGGCACATGGATGACAATGTGCATGAGAGAAAATTATAAATAAGTAAGCAAACAAATTTATTTTATATATGTATACATGTGTGGATAGATAGATAACAGAGAAGGATTTATGGATATGACTGTATTGCCTATTATAATTAAATTAAAAGCAATATACAACAAACCTATATATTCAAACTGTTGCTTTTTGTTCTGTTGTTTTATTGGATTATTTAAAAAATAATAAATATCAGACTTATGTCAAGCTTTTCAGTAATACCTAATTCTAGAAGAGCAATTTTGGTTGCACTCTGATGCAAAATAGTTAACTCCAGAATGTTTACTGATTGAAATGACCTCTTACATGTGAAGGCAGCAGAAAGAAAATAACCTTAGATCTTCAAAGGCTTACAAATATGATTTTCAAAAAAATAAACAATTCTTTAAGTGCATCCTAGTTATCCAAGAGATGAAATAAAAAGAATGCAAAGGGAGAAGACACAGTTTAGATAGAATGATTTTTTATTGCACCACCTAGTCATTACATGCCAAGTTAATGCTAGAGAACCAGCAAAATGTAATGTAAAGAGAATAAAATTAGAAATCCAAAACTTCTGGATTGGACTCTTTATGTACTATTTACAAAGGGTGCTCTAAGAAAGCTAATTCAATTTCCTTGGGCCTCAATTCATTTCATTAATGAAAAGAGTATAATGACAACTACCTCACAGTTATGTCTTTAAAATATAACAGGATATTTACAAAAGGATTTGAAAGTCTGCTGGGTTACCTCCTTATGGCAACTTCACACCATCCTATATATATTTGGCTAGTACCAATATATTTCTAATTCATACTCTTTGTCTGATCTTTCCCTAGGTTTCTAATATTTCCTAATATTTTCCCTAACTTGCAAAGTGCATCTAAAATTCTGACTTCCCAATTAATCTTTGTTGATGACATTAGATATCATTGATGGTCTGTGACTGAATGTTTATATTATCTGAATCATGCCATGGTTCTATTTATTGTACTAGTTTATCATCAGTGCATATATAGTTATATATCATCTCCCTCTGGTTGCCTTACATGAGAAAATAATGCCCATGTCTTCACTGGTATGGAGAAGGTTTTATTAATATGAGGACATAATATCGTGAGAAAATAAAATTTTGGAATTATTTAGAAGGAATGCTTTCAATTGTGGTGAAATATGTTTCTGTGATATTCTTCCCAATTATTCATAGCCTCAATCCAGTTATGGGAAAACATCAGATAAATGCAAATTGAAGGGCATTAACCAAAATACCTGATCAATACTCTTCAAAAGTGTTAAGGTTATAAAAGACAAGAAAAAAGACTGAGGAATTTTATGATTTGCAGGAGGTTAAGGGGATGTAACAACCAAATACAATGTATCCTTAGAATACTGGAACAGAAAAAGGACATTAGCAGGAAAACTGGTGACATCTGAATAAGGTCTGTAGCTTAGTTAATAGCATTGTACTAATAATAAGTTCATAGTTTTGATCATTGCATTCTATAAGATGATTATAAGATGTCCACATGAGAGCGGGGTGAAAGGTACTCAGGAAAATTCTGAACTATCTTTGAAACTCTTCCATAAGTCTAAAATTATTTCAAAATGATAAGTTAAATAAATAATCAGTTTATAAAGTTTATGTTTTTAAAATTAGAAACAAAAATAAAACTAAATATGCTAAAATGTGGTCATTATTTAATGGATAGTGGAATTGGTAGTAATTTTTCCTTATATCTTTACAATTTCTGTATTTTCAAATATTAACTGATTTCATAAAATCATTGAGATATATAAATAGGTGATAAAAGCAAATACAGAGTGTATGCAAAATATAATCTTTATAAATAAGTATGCACATATATGTGCATAAACAAACATAAGGAAGTCTAATAAATGCATTTTTCTCCCACTGCAGAAAAAATATTTAAGTGGCTAAGTTTGGGGTCAGGGCTCTTGTGCAAAATGATGCTGCACTTACCACCCTCAGGTACTCCTTTCCATAGAACAAGTGCGTCTGCTCCTCTTGGTCCTTGGCCAGTGTTTGGTGTCAACTACAGGTGCCAAAGACATGACCACCAGAGCATAAGATAGTCAAGTACAGACCTCATTCACCTCACCATTTATGTCATATACGTAAGCTAACAGATTGCTTCTTGGAAAGCCTCAAATTGACAGAAGTCATCAATCTTGAAGGCGTCCTCTTTCTAATATTTTTGCCCAGACCCACAGACCCTATGTTCAAATCTGTGATATTAATTCTCCTGGTAAGACAAGACATAATACTGAAATGTCAGAGAGGAATTGCAGGATTCCAGTTGATAACAGGGACGGTTTTAACTTCGGAATCTCTAGCCTTTTTGAAGAAGTTGTCTTGGGGACCACTGTCTTCAATTTGGAAAATTCCTAATTGGGTTTTACCTTATTGATCTGGGTAGAAAAGTATCTGAAACACTTGGGGTGTTTCTTAATATGGAGAATTGCTATGGGTGCCCTAAAATTAAATCTTATTACTGGCTCTTCACTCCAACATATAGAGAATGTTCCATGCGTTGCCTTCTATACCACCCTTCCAAAACGTTTTCTCCATCTTTCTGTTCTCAATTGTTTCCCACTCACCTTAACACAAGGGAATGTTGAGTTACTATCATGATAGCTTTCTCAAAAGTAAACTTGATTTTGTTTTACTTATACTCCTCTTATTTACCCTTTTTTCTATTTACCTCCATTTTTGTTTGTTTCTTTGTTTTGTAACTGGATCCACTGTTTTCTCTACTTGCTGCCTCAGTTCCAATCTAGTTCTCAACCCAGTTATGACCACAATAAGAAAGAAAAGAGCTTCTGTAGTCCCAGCATCAATTTAGAATATAATTTGGGTTGTCTACTTAAACCGATTTTGTTGGACTAGCATCATTATTGCTACATACATTTATGAAACTATTCTGATTTTTTCCACATGATGTCTCTGACTACTATTTTCAAGCCTCCTATTTGGGGTCAACTTCTGCATTTGTGTCAGTTTGTTTAAACACTAGTTCTCTATATTTTGCAATTTTCATGCCAGATTCGTACTCCCTCCTCTGTAACATCTTCTCCTTTACAGCAAAAGTGACCCATTATATTTGGATTGAGTATAAATTCAAGGTAAGTCTCACTCAGCATGAAAATTTCCAATGGGAATATTCAATCACAAGTTTTTTCCTCCCTGAAGTACAACTGAAAGTTGTGCACTGTTTGCTTATTCAACTGAAATGCTGCTGCCAAACAAGTCTAATTAAAGTGGCCATGGAACCATTTCAGTCACTGCGTCTTCTCATTCTAGTGCAGAGAATTAATCAAACTAACCAGAGAGACCAGGCAAGCCACACACTCACTGTATAAATAAGGCCAATGTGTCACTGCGGGAAGCATTTTTCAGCAGTGAATCTCTGAAAGTGAAAACAACAGATCACTATGTTGACAGAAAGGGAAGTACAATTTAGCCACGTGAAGTCTAGACAGATTCCACTGGAAGTGTAGTTAGCAAACTTCTCTCTTCATCTAGTTTTTCTTCCAGAGATGTTTAATTCTAGCCTTTGTTTTTCAGTCTTTCTTTTCCCAAACTGCTATCGTTAGCATAAATATACTGCAGCAATTGTATTTCTAAAGCTGTTTCCTTACATGAAAATTATTAATCAGTAAAAGCTTGTTAAAAAACTTTTCTCAAAAAACCCACATTTTACTATTCTTTTACTGACTAGATTCACACACACACACACACACACACACACACACACACACACACACAAATGAACCACTATTGAGTTACGGGGAGTGAATTTTCTTGCTTCAGTTTAAAGATCATACTCTCCTGATAGGGGACTTAGGGCAATGTTTAATTTTAACAGATACCTGTCATTTGTTTCTAGTGCTCCAACATGGATATTGATTATTCTTTATTATACTCTTCCTCCAAAAATTACCTTTAAATTCCACTTTCTTTTGATAATTTAAAAGCAATTATTTATTAGAACAAAAGCAATATATATGCATTACAGATAAATAGAATATACTGATAAACAAAAATAAGAAAACTTAAGACATATTTCTATTATCACAATATCATTACAGAAAATTGTTCTATATATTCAAATGAGTGTGCACACATCCATGTATTCATTTTATGAATATAAGATAATGGTGAACATATCTATTTTAGCTACAATCTCCATCTTTTCTTTTCTAAAATTTTTTAAAAATTTAGAGGATTTTCAAGTTACTCAAATTGCAATAACAATGTCATTACATCTGCTTTAGCCAATCTAGTATCCATTTCAGGAGACATTGAATCCAGCTGTTATGATCTATGAATCTCTTGGAACCTGGCACAGACTTTCCTTTGTATAATGCTGGACTTTTGGAAAGACTGGGCTGGTGTCCTGACAGCCTCCAGAGAACAGGAGAAATGAAGGACTACATCAGAATAACATTTATGATTGCATTAGGGTGAGGATTTTAGACATGCCTTTCCATTTACTTTTACAAGCTTTCAATAACATTGCTCCAAAATTATTATAATTAAAATAACTTGACCTTTCTGGGTTAATCTTAGTTTAATTATTCCTTTTAAGAATCTTCCAGTATTTCGTATGTTCCATAAGATACCATATCTATCTCCCTCTATTTTATGCTCATCTTGAAATTTTTCACTACCTTCACCTGTCAGTTTTGTGAATTTCCATGTGGATGAATTATTTATTGGTTTATTATTGATACCCTCCATCCTTTCTCCATTTCCTTGGACAAGGCACATATTTTCCTTGCCATAATCACAATTTCCATCCCATTAAGTGCAGTGATATCCACAGAATGTTTTCCAGCAACTTTTTTCGTTGTTGCTAAATGATCAGGTGCATGCACTATGTGTGTGGATGCATGGCTATCTGAAACAAAACAGATGTGGAGGTGCCTAACAAGTCTCAAGAATAAAAGCTCATGGACCCCTTTTCAGCCACTTTATTCCTGCAAATTGTCAGGCACCTCCATATCTGTTTTGTTTATTATAATATGGTTTTTACAGGTTTACCTGGATCTTTTCTGTTTCTTAAATTTTATGTACAGCCTCTAATATACAGTCCTCAGTACTCTTCAAATCCACTGATTCTATTTTCCATTTGAATTTGTAAGATACCTGCTGCTCCTGGTCTGTATCCTGTTTTATAGGCTTGTTCTCATTTAGATAAACCAAATCACGTTCGACTTCTGAAATGAAGCCAACTATTCATTTTGAGTCTCCTCCTGTATCCCAAACCTCAACCATTAACTACAAGGTAATAAAAATGAAAGTTGTTACCTGTGCTCTCAACACATCCTTTAGAGTACAGACCCATACTACAATTAGGTTGTAACAAATGAACCATAGAAATCAGCAAGAATAGCCAGGGACATTAATCTTGGCTTACTTAGCACCACATTTCCATTAGAGGGAACAAGATCTGTTAAAGCCCTGAAGCAGAGGGAAAATTAACTTGCTCAAGAAATGGGAAAACTGACACTTTGGAGTTTTAGAGAGGTGGGTAATGATGTAAAATGGAGATGGGCAAAATGCATGGATAAATCTTACTTTTTTTTTCTTAACTTCTCACTCATGTTATCCCCAGAACTCTTTTAGAATTTTAAACATCATTGAGGACCCCAACCGCTATTTTTAAATATGGGTTATATCTACAGGTATTAATATAAAAATTTACATAATTAATTCATTTAAAATAACAATAATAAACAAAATATATGTTGACATATATAATGTAATCAATGAAACATTAGCTATATTTTGCAAAATCATAAAACTTTGGAACATTTTTACATTAAAAAATTTCTTTAAAGTATCTGATTTAACAGAAAACAGTTGAATTTTTGTATATATGTTTCTACACTTTATTATTAAAATAATTTTATTGGTTGAAGTATTTGAAGAGAAGTTGGCCTCTGACAGATATGTAGTTGGGAAGGAGTGGAGTATTACAATAGATTTTGAAAATAATTTTGTACATTTTTGATTCTACACCAAAATTTGACACAAAGTAGTTTCTTAAACTTTACTATAATGTGAAACCTAAAACCAAGTAAATGAACTTTTGTACACTGTTACATTAAAATACATTTCTCTGTTGTGCGTCTTTTTTTTTTTTTTGGCAAGCATCTATTTATTTTTATAGATTGCTATTTTTACAATCATTTTATTTGAATGAGGTTTTTACCTCTGCATGATTTCAAAGCATTGTGCATTGGTTATTTGGGAAATACTGGTTCTCTGAGACATTATGCAGAACATAATATAAAAAAACGGCATTAATTATTATCAACACCAATCTCATAGGGAAGGTCTTTATTGGAAAGTGTTAAGTTCACAGTCGATACCAGTTTTCCAAAATTTTTTTTTTTTTTTGCTTGAAAATTCAAAATTTATCACTGGCAGCAAACTTTGCCAGGTGTGTTCATTTAAGTAGTAAGCTTGCTTAGTTCATTTTTGAAAACATGTCTGCCAATATTCATGGTTAAATAATTGTAGATTTTTCTTGTTTTATTTATTTTCCTTTTATTTATTTGTTTATTTATTTTTCTTATTTTATTTGAAGCAATTAGTCTTTGCTTCAAATAAAAATGGGGGTCCGTAATAAAGTCATTTAGTTCATCTCATAACTTATATGATTGCCCAAGTGCTTTTCCTTGAGACAACCATCACACGTTGGTATATTGCAGCACTGCTTTATATGTAGTTCCTATATCATCCCACAGAAGGAGACAGACACTCAAGCATTGAGATTTAATACAATTAATAATTCTACTAATTCATTAAGTATATTCTTTTTTTAACTTCCTATTTTGAAATGCATTCAAACTTACAGGAGAGTTACAAAAATAATACAATTATTATACAATAATTATACAGAGAACTCCTACATACCCTTGTCTGCCCAGATAGCCAGACCCAACAGTTTTAATATTTTCCCACATTTGCTGTATCATTCTCTCTCTCTATCTATTCTTCTATCTAATCATTTATCAATCCATTTTCTGAACACTTCAGTGTTGTTTGTATACATCATGCATCTTGAACAAGTACATTTCCTAAGAACAAGGAATATTCCCTTATGTAATTACTTTAAGTTCAGTTTTCAAGTTCAAGAAATTTATCATTGATGTAAAGCTTACAATCTATATTACATTGTCTCATATGCCCCAATAATGTGCTTTTCAGTCTTTTATCCTCTCTTGCCAAATAAAATCCAGGATCATGTATTACATTTAATTGTCACTATCTCTTTAGTTGTTCTTTGTTTTTTGTAAATGTGGGAACATATATAAAACATACTTTCCCATCTCAGTTACACGGAAGCACCCATTCAATGGGATTACTCACATTTACACTGGTGCAGTACCCTCACCCACCTGCTATTACAAAAACTTCTCCCATCTCCCCAAACAGAACTCTAAACACGTTATGCATTAACTTCCCGTTCACCTCCTGCCCTCCGCCATTGGTAACCTGTTCTCTAATTTCTGTCTCCATAAGCTTGCATATTCTCCAATATTTTCTCCGTTGTTACCATGGGGTTTAAATAAAACATTCTACATCTAAAACAATCTCATTTACTTTGACATCGTATCCCCACTAATTACATGTCTGTACATTATGAGCCCCAAACCAATGATTTACAACATTTTATGCATTTGCCTTTTAGATGATGTATGAACTAAAAGTGGAGTTCAAAACCAAAAATTCAATAGTACTGGCATTTATATTTACCCATGTCATTACCCTCACCAAAGGTCTTTATTTCTTCAAGTGGCTTAGATCTATTGTTTATTGTCTATTGCCCTTTCCTTTCAACCTATGGAACTCTCTAGCATGTGAAGTAAGGCTGGTCTACTGGTGACAAACTCCCTCAGCTTTTGTTTACCTGGTAATGTCTTAATACCACCACCATTTTTAAATGACAATTTTGTTGGATATAGAATTCTTGGTTAGCAATATTTTAGTAACTTTTTTCTTGATTTGGTCAATGCCCTGCTACTTGAATAATTTAAATGTTTTCTGTAGCTTTGAGAAAGTTGTTTCTGCCAGTTCAAAGCATCAGTGGGGAAACTGAACCCTGAAGCCTCTTATCCCACCATCTTGGAAAGGGCAAGGGGTCATTAAGTATATTCTTAAGTGAAATTGGCTGTGGCTGGCCCTCCTCCCCTTCCCCCTCCTACTCCTCCTCTTCCTCCTTCTCCTCTTCCATCTTTTTCTTCTTTGAAAGGACACAATAGTGAAGATTACAAGGATGACTGCTACTCCAATTTGTCACCACTGCCATGATTCTTGCTCAGACACCAGTAGTTTTTGTGTTTATGTGGCGGCACCTCAGGTGTAAATGTCATCTCAGTGAAAAATGCAAATGCTATCTTAATAATACTATGAAAATATTTTTGATCACTCAGACCTCTTGAAATGATCTTGGAGACCTCAGAGGTCTATGGGCCATACTTGAGAATGATTGTTGTGAAGGAAATTTAAGTTCATCGTATGAGCTCAACAGTCCATTTAAATATGTCAAGCAGAAAACTTTCATGGGCATTGAGATAATTACATCTCAAACAACGATCCCAAGTTTTGAGAAAAAATTTTGTCACATACTAAAATATGCTGTGTCCAAATTAAACATGTGCAATTTAAAGTGGCACCTGCCTACCATCTCCTAATGCAACTTGTGTCAGTTGGGATGTATTATGCCCCCCAAAACACCATTATCTTTGATGCAATCTTGTGTGGGTGGACATATTAGTGTTGATTAGACTGTAATTCTTAGAGTGTTTCCATGGAGATGTGACCCACCTGACTATAGTTGATAGCCCTGTTTAGATAATTTCCATGGAGGCATGACCCCACCCATTCAGCATGGGCCTTGATTGGTTTACTAGAGCACTATATAAGCTCAGGCAGAAAGAGCAAGCTTGCTACAGCCAAGAGGGAAACTTTGAAGAATGCACAGGAGCTGAGAGAGGAGCTTCAGCTTCCAGAGCAACATTTTGGAGACAGCCTTTGAAAGCAGACTTTTGTTCTGGAGAAGCTAAAAGAGGACAAATGTTCCCAAGAGGAACTAAGAGTGACATTTTTGAGGTGCTGTAGCCTAGAGAGGAATGTCCTGGGAGAAAGCCATTTTGAAAACAGAACTCTGGAGCAGTCACCAGCCACATGCCTTCCCAGCTAACAGAGGTTTTCCAAACACTATTGACCATCCTTCAGCAAAGGTACCCATTTGTTGATGCCTTACCTTGGACACTTTATGGCCTTAAGACTGTAACTTTGTAACCAAATAAACCCCCTTGATAAAAGCTGATCCATTTCTGGTGTTTTGTTAAAGGCAGCATTAGCAAACTGGAACAGATTTTGGTACCAGTAAAGTGAGGTGCTCCTGAGTCTGCAAATACCAAACATGTTGGAATGGCTTTTTAAGTGGATAAAGGGGACTCTGGAAGAATTATGAGGAGACTGTTGGTAGAAATATGGACTCTAAAGATACTTCTGATGAGGCCTTGAACAGAAATGATGAATGTGTTGTTGCGAACTGAAAGAAAGGCGACCCTTGTTTTAAAGTGGCAGAGAATTTGGCAAAATAGAGACCTGGTGTTGAATGGAGGGAAGAATTTGACAGTAGCAAGCTGGGATACTTGGCTGATGAGATTGCAAAACTAAAAGTTGTGGATATAGCATGGTTTCTCCTTGCAGCTTATAGTAAAATGCAACAGAGAGAGAGAAACTTAGAACTGAACTCTTGGGCTCAAAGAAACCAGAAACTGATGGTTTGAAAAATTCTGGGCTTCCAGGGTGTGGAACCCCAGAAGCTTCAGCCCAGTGTGAGGATTTAACCAAACATGGAACCCAACCACCAATTCAGTACAAGACAGGATTGGAGATGGAGTTTTCCAGAAAGGATTTGTGGAAAGTCCTATTGTCTGACGGCTTTGACCCCTGTGTGCTTCATGTGAAGCCAACAGTATTTCTGTGAGATCTTTATAGATAGAGCTGCTGCCAGTCTGGACTGGAGGAAACAGACAAGGAACAAAGTTAAGGAAAAATTTCTTCAAAGACGAAGCCACAGAGGTTGAGGTCTGGTGTCAAGAGGTCTTGGGAGGGGAGAGCAAAGTGGTCAACACACATGTACAGTGTGAGTTTGCCCCAGAGGGTGAGGGTGGGCCTTCCACCTTGATGTTCAGGAAGAGTGCTGTCACCCCAGGCCTCAGAGAGGGTGAAGCACATTCCCAGGGTATTAGGGAGAGCCTGGCTGCCACCCCACTGTTCTGAAGGGGTTGAGCATTTGCCCAGGAGATGGAAGAGAATTGGGTGCTGCCCCTATGTTTGAGGAGGGTGCGCCCGAGGAGATGGAAGAGAATTGGGTGCTGCCCCTATGTTTGAGGAGGGTGCGCCCGAGAAGGTGGTCCCCCCAAAGTGTGGATATGTTGGAGCACTCACCCCAGCATTTGGAGAGAAAAGGGCTGCCGCAAAGGCCCTTAGGAAGGGTTAGACTCCCACTTGCTCAAGCCCCAATGATAAAACGTCATTCTCTAAATGACTCTCAGACTTTGAAATCTAATGGAGTTTGCCCAGCAGGTTTTAGGAACTGTTTTGGTCTTATTAACCCTGTTTTCCTTTCAGTTTCTCCTTATGGCAATGGGAATGTTTATCCTATGACTGTCCCTCCTTTGTATACTGGCAGTACATAACTTGTTCTAAATTTCACAGATCCACAGCTAGAGGGGAATTAAGCCTTAGGACAGACCATGCCAGAAACTGATTCTGATGGGATCCGGTACTTACCTACTGTTACTGAGATGACTTAAGTTTTGTGATATTGTGATGTGATGAATGTATTTTGTATATGGAAAGATCATGTCATTTTGGGGTCTAGGCATGGAACACAACTTCAACAAAACTTCCCCTAAAATGCCCATGAAATCACAGAAAAATGGGAAAATTCATAATAAACCTGAAAATTAAAAAAAAAAATCAAGACAACATATTACTTTGTTCAATAAATATGTGTAATCCAACAAATCATCTTTAAAAATAGTAAAGGGGAAAGTTATTTCAAGAGTGAACGTGATAAATCCATCAGGGTGGATGCAGAGACCGGCAGTGAGGGAGGAGCTGCTGCCACCTCCAGGGCTGAACGGATGAAGGGGGGATCGGGGTTAGCCTGTGCTTGTAATCACTTACAAACGGACGCCAGAGACGATAAAATGCCTGTAATTTTCAAGGAGACTTGGAAGATTGTTCTCAGGGTAAAAGGTAGAGTTCTCAGCAATTTATTTTGTCTGTGCTGAAAACATTCTTTCCAGTTTCACAACTCCTTCTTTCCTCCAAAACCAGGTCATAGAACTTGTATTTGGTGGAGACAGAACAACAGAGTACTGGAGAGGAAAGACTGGGCTTATAAAATCTCTGCACAAGAATCACTGAGTCAAGACTGAATGTGAAATTTCCCTGATATCAATAGTTATTAGGAACAAAATGAAGTCAATTGAACCTAAAACTCAGCATCTATTTAGGTGACCTCAGGTCCCTGGGGGCTAAGCTCCATGAGAATCCTTTCCCAGTAGCTTAACACTGAATATCCTCCAAGTAGGTTGAAACGTATAGAACTGAGCACGTAAAAGGAGTGAGTTTCAGAAATTCAGAAAAGTTCACTTTGAAAAAGAGAGCATTTGAGGGCTTGCCAAACAACAAAACCTACTGTTAGCTCCCGCATTGCAAATGTAACTACAGGGATGGTTTTTCTGATTAGAATACAAGTAAACGTTTTCATTATTGAAGAACTATGTTCAGGCATATTGCTCTCTCAAATGGATTAATCTTGCTGTGAGAATTCTACTGCAATGGCAGGTTTCATGGTCTGTTAAATATTTAATAGCTATCTCTTAAAGCAGGGCTCCTTGCAGTATCATGCTTCTTTCAGAACATGGTTCCTGCTGATTTTTGAAAAGTGAATGAATGAAATCTACTACAAAAAGAAATCAACACTTCAAAACTCTCAAGATATGGAACAATTTACCTCTGAAGTTGCACCTTCCTTGAGGTGCTGTCATTGTCAAAAATATTCTGTATTATTAATCAAATACTGAATATGACTTTTTAAATACTTTTCATGTTTAAAATAAGACATGGGTATTAGAAAAAATAGAAAAAATAAGTAAACAAAATAATTACAATTTAAACCATCACATAATATCTTACTATGCTGCATTTCTGAATTTTTCTAAGCAATTTATAATTTAAGATTTTTCATCTGCCTGCTATATCTTTAAACACCCCATTTGCTTTATACAGTCTCATTCATTTTATGCATTTTGTTTTCTATAAAACTTTGGAATTTTTAACCCTTTGTGAGTTGTCTTAGTCCATTACTAGGGAAATTGTCCATTTGTTCACATTAATATCTGTGGCTTTACTTAAATTATTCTGTTCTTTCATTTGTCTATTATTTACTCAGATTATGTATAATTTATGCATCTTTTTTCCTATCTGCACCAAATTTCTTTTGCCCACTGTTTCACAGAGTCAATATTAAAATCACATGTGATACCTAGTAAAAACTAAAAATTTAGGAACTTTACCTTCTTTCTCCCATTTGCCCCACCTCAGCATTTCCTATACGTAATCAGGGATTTTTATATGACTTGATTTTATAAGGCTTGAATAATTATTTTGACATATACTACATAATCATATTTCTACTTTTATTACTCACGGCAAATGTATTTTACCAATTTTGCTAATTATTTATTTCCTAATGTGAATGCCTGGAATTTCTCCTGGTGTATCTTCCTTCCTTCCTTCTATCCATCCTTCTTTCCTTTCTTCATCTATTTCTTTCTTTTTAAGAAACATATGTAGATGGCATGTTTGTTTTCTTAGTACTTGCATGAATCAAAATAATCCTTACATTATTGTTGCACAAAATACATATCTTTCAGAATCTCTATTTCCTCAAAATTAGTTGTAGGCATTTAGCATGTTGGACTAGCTCCTAGTAAAATTGTTCTATGAGAAAACTGTTTTCTGTTTATTACTTCACTTCTTGACTGGATGCTTGTAGGATTTGTATTTAATGCATTGCATTTAAAATTAAGTATCAGATTCCTTATGTGTAATTTTTGCCTCACATTTTGTTCATATTTTTAATTTGGCAACTTAAAACCCCATAAAGATAAGAGTACATTTTTCTGATTGCAAAGTAAATTAGTCACCCATCCACTATGATAGTCTTATGGACTTAGTGTATGACAAAGCTTTATAATCCAAACTATTGAGCACACTTTAATTATCCATATAAAAACATATTTACAAGACAACATTTTGTAACTGCATAGCCTTCTAATAATGGTAGTGTTTGATAAGTTTAATCAAGGTAGAATAAAGTCATGCACGATATTTGCTATATGAAATGATTAGAAGCACTCATAATTTAATTCAGACTGGCAGTGATTATTATTGGATGTGAACTCTGGAATATTAGGGACCATTGCATAATTAGAAAACAGTGACTCTTCTATGTCAACAGATTTTTCAAACAACCCACCTCTGAGTAGATGACA
Source organism: Choloepus didactylus (assembly GCF_015220235.1). Lineage (NCBI taxonomy): Eukaryota > Metazoa > Chordata > Mammalia > Pilosa > Megalonychidae > Choloepus > Choloepus didactylus. Next base: position 119,660,659 of record NC_051316.1, read on the forward strand.
AAAAAATGGTATTGCTCTTGATAGAAGAATCCTAAAAATGTAATTATTTGCAAACCACCTGAGTACACGATTTACTGAGTGAAGCTTCAGCTGGATTTCAGCCTTCACTTGACCCCCTTGGATGGGTAGCCGTCATCATGGCCCAACCTGCACAGGTGTAGTGGAGGCCTTAAAAAGAAAGTTACTATGTTCAACTCACAACACTATGCACTTTCTATGTATTCATGAGATAAAATAAGTGTTTGCAAATATCTGAATATACAGATCTATGTGTGTGTGTATGTATGTATGTATTAATATATTATACCACTGTATTCTATCCTCTGGCTACATCATCATTTCCCATAACATTATTTCTTTAGGTTTTTGACTGCATTTTTCTTTGCTATGATAAATGATGCTGAGACTTCTAAAATCAGATAGCAACTTGGAAATCATTTCCCATAACATTATTTTTTTAGGTTTTTGACTGCATTTTTCTTTGCTATGAGAAATGATGCTGAGACTTCTAAAATCAGATAGCAACTTGGAAATACATGTTTAATCACATAGTCTTCCAGAGGCATATACAAAGCACAGAAAAATCTGTGTTGCCATCAGAATGATTAATCTACAGAAATAAACATCTTCCTTCTTAGGCTGCATCCTGTGTTGCCATCCTCTTGTCATACAAAAACCATTCTCCATAGATGACTGTGTCTCTGATTTTGCACAATAAAACAAAATTTAATTTCTCTGCCTTCAATTGGACCTAAATATTTGGAAGTAGACTCCCATAAATTTTGATAAAAGCAAAAGGAAAAATCGACAGACAGGAAGAGGTAAGGTAGTTTGAACAAAAGAAAACAAGCTGAGGAATAAATATCAGACCCAGGTGATGTAAATGAAAATGGCTGAGGTACTGCAGAAAACTAGAGATAATGTTGCATTCAAAAGGATAAAGAAGAATTCATATTTAAGAAATTAGAGCAGTCTATATTGAAGAAATATTATGAGATCAGAATAAGTGCAAAGAAATGGAAATATTAATTGAAATATTAAGAATCACAATGGAGGTAGTGAATAGTAGATTGACAATATCAGAAGAGCTACTTGCCCAGAACTCTGAGTGAAAAAATTAGAAAAAGAAAATCCAGTTTCTGTAGAATAAGAAATTTGTGAAGAGGAAACAAAAGAAACAATCAAAAGCATAGATAGAAAACATCAAAGAAACATTAGGGAAAATGCCTTACATTCATAAAGACAAGTTTTCACATTAATAAAATCTAAAGTCAAATTTAATGTAGATTTAAATTTCTTTTACACAGTTAATAAAAATCCTATAATCAGGAAAAAATAAAAGGTAAGTACTATGCAAAAGTTTTGAGAGGAGATAAATCCTTTATTAAGACAAATCATTTTATATAAATACTTCAGTTTAGTGGGTGAGTGTTTATACTTCCTGAATGGGATAGTTTCACCTATGGACTGTGTGTAAGAGAGAGCAAAAGAGAGAGGAAAAGAGAGAGAGGGGAGATAAAGGCTGTTATGGGAGAGGTGGCACATATTTGAGCTATCATAATTTTACATGTCAAAAATTCTATGGATCTTGCACTGTGACCTTCCCGAGAGCTATTGGAATCATATTCTTCCCAACCACACACATCCCAATATCTCTGAGGTTTACCTAAATCACCATCCAGAGAAGAACAGAGTAGAAATGTCAAGTTCCTGAAATTTTCCTTTGTCTAGCATAGGGAATGGTATTACCAATGATGGTAAATCACAATGAAATTCTCATCGAATGTCTCAAACTCACAGACCATCGTGGACTCATGAGGGACCCACCGTCTCCATTGACCCTTCTTTCATTTTTCTCTGTCTCATTAAATGTCACTTCAATATACTCAGTTTCTCATGACAAACATGTGAGTAATCTTTATAAATCACACATCTTTTTCTCTCCCGCATCCAATCTATCAACCAGTTATGTGACCCTACCTTCTGAATGTAACTCACTCAACTTTTTCTACTCAGTTCCATATACTCTATACCATCTCAATACATTTGAGTTGATAAAACAAATGATATAAAAAAGAAAACAAAAGAAGCAGTGGTAATTACATAGAAAGATGAAGATATTTTAACAAGCTGCACAGGCCCCAGATCGTCTACCTTCTCTATAGACTCCTTTGGAAGATTAAGTAACAGAAATAGATAATCTGTGACCTATTTCCCATTAAGTTCTCTCATTTTTCCTTGAAATAACTTATCAAGGAGGTGGTGGTGTTGTTTTTGCTGTTGTGATTCCCATTTCATTGATGAAGTAGGTGAGGCTCAGAAGTTTTAAGGAATCTGATCAAGTGAACACTCTTTTCCTAATGAAATGTGCTGCATCTGTGCAAAAGAAGAGATGGGGAGAAGGGAGTGGACTACCCATCTGGGAAGAGAAGGAGGCTAACGGGACAACAAATATCCTCTTGTTATTAATACAGCTTTCCTAAACCACGTGTCTCCAGACTTCACTGCACATTTTGTTTTCTATGTAGAACTAAATGAGGCAGGCTTTTTCAACTGGTATTCATTTTGTTTGTGTGCAAGTGTGTTTGCTTGTTTCAGTGCTATGTAGTTTTGAGCTGAATTTTTAAATGAAAAGATAGTGTTTGTTATAGAATAGTCATGCACTTGGCCTATGGCCTTTTTGTGTTGGTGGTTCCAGGAAAAATAAGTAAGCAAACAAAAAATTGAGGAAGCCCATGGAATAGGTTCTCTACAGTTGTGAGATTAATTTCATTAGGGCATAGATGAGATCAGAAAGCTTATTTCCTAGAGATTCCACTGGTTGAGAGGAAAATGAGAGATAAAAATTCATTTAGGTATATTCCAAAAGTAAACCTGTATTGGGGATGCAGAATGTGATCATGGATGGAGCAATTCTGCCAACGTAATTTTTCAATGACACCATTTTGTGTAGACATGAGTCCATGAGTGTTTAAAAAATCCCCAGTAATCAATACATTTCTCTCATTCCAACAACAAAATTTCTCATGCTCAATCTCTGCAGTGACTGTGGGGCTGCCCTTCAACTTGATATTCTGATATTCCCTTAATTAGGTGCAACCACCTTGAGGACCCAACTCAATTGAAGGTTGCTTTTACCCTCATGCTGTTTCTCCACACTTAAAGCTGTCTATCAACCAGAAGACTCTCTCTTAAGCATCTTGCTTAAAACACACCTGAGGCACATGATACATTTGCATCCATGATTCACTATACTCTGGAGAGCACTGTATCAGGATATGTTGAGAATCATGTGTAGTGGATGGAGAGGAGAAACATGGGTTTAGTTTTGACCTATTATGTATAGTCAACATACACATCTCCATGCAGCCATGCACCCACACTCACATGCCGGCATCTGCACAGGGATAATTGTCTTAGAAATTTATTTTCAAGTATTTTGATGTAAAATATCCATTTTCAGAAGGTGCTCTGGGAAGTACTTGTTAGCTACTTGTCAACAGCTAGCTATTATCAAGTTGTTTTCTTTAGTTATAGATGCAAAGGTGACAACAGCTAAATAGGTAAAATCACATCTTCCAAAACTACTGGGGAAATGTACCACTCCCTATTTTGTTGTGTTTTTCATTCTACAATGGGGAAAAAGTATTTTTAAGTTCCTTAAAAATCTGGCAGAATATTTGTATATTTCTTTTTCTTTTTTTTTTTACTTCACTTCCTTTACTTCTTTTTTTTAAATTTTTGAATTGTGTAATATAACATATATACATAAAAGTGATAACTTGCAAAGTGCAATTTAACAAAGTAGTTAGCAAATTTCAAAGAATGTTATGAGTTACTACAGTTCCACCATTTCTAAGTTCTTTCCTTATTGTGAAGTGCAAAGTATAACATACATACTGAAAGGTGATAACATTCAAAGTACGATTTGACAAGCAGTTAGAAAGCAAATTTCAAAGAATGTTATGCTTTACATTTCCACAATTTCAGTTATTTCCTTTTTGTGAAATATAACATATATATAGGAATGTGATAACTTTCAAAGTATAATTTAACAAGTAGCTATAGAGCAAATTTTGCAGCATGTTATATGTTACATTTCCACCATGTCAGTTGTTTCCTTCTAGCTATTCTAGTATTGTAGAGTCTAAAAAAAAATTATATAAAGATTCATATTCATAATCCCTTGTTAAATTCTATTTTGTCAGTTGCTACCCTCTCACTTGTTTGATCACTGTCTCAGTCTTCTGGGATATCTGGGCAGTGACCACCCTAACTTGTTCATATTGAAAAGGGGTGTGGACATTATGGGGAAGGGGGCTGCATCTGGTTGATGCTCTTGGAGAGGCCTAAGGGTTTTGGGATTTATCTGGCATAGGAACACTCTGGGGGATTTAAGTTTCTGAAAAGTAAACTTAGTGAATGAAACTTTCATAGAGTCTCAAAAAGTGATCTGGCTATTCTTTAGTATTTTGGGGACTTCTGTTTGTTAGGGCTTGGCATACTGAGGGAATTTGGAATAACTAGCTGGAGCTTGCATAAGGATAACCTCCAGGATAGCCTCTCAACTCTTAGCCATTGAAACCTTATTTTGTTGCCTTTCTTTTCCCCCTTTTGGGCAAAAAGACATTCTCAATCCTCAATATCAGGACCAGGCTCATTCCTGGGAGTCATATCCCACATCACCAGGGAGATTCTCTCCCCTGGGAGTCATGTCCCATGTAGGGGGAAGGATAATGGATTTATTTACAGAGTTGGGCTTAGAGAGAAAAAGGCCACATCTGAGCAACAAAAGAGATCCTCCAGAGATGAATGTTTTGCATAATTATAGGTAGGCTTAGCCTCCTCTTTACAGTCATAAATTTCACTGGAGCAAGCTCATGATCAAAGGCTTGACTTAGTAAGTAGGGGGTTCCTAGTTACACATAACATATATTCTGTCCAAGATAAACAATCCATGTCTCATATTATTTTCACTTAGTTGTACATTCATCATCACTCTCAATTTTAAACAATTATCATTAGCCAATACACCCCAAAATTCTTATCAGCCCCTAGTTACTTATCCCTAGTATTAGTGTAGTACTGGTAAGGTATTCTTATTAAATATAGTCTATAATATGCAACAGGTAGTTTTTCCCATACACCACTCTGTTGTAAACTTTATACGAGTGTCATACCTTAGAAGTAGATCATGCAAGCACTTGTGGGATACACACCTTTAAACAAGTCCTTTCAATCATGTTCTTCTTCAATGTGGCATTTATAATCCCATTAGTGAACTATCATCACTGCTGTACATTCCCGTACCTTTAATTTCACCCTTATCAAGATGTCTATACATATTAGGTAATCATTTTCCCTTCACTACATTCTGACTATCTCTAGTTCCCCTATATTCTACATTATTAGACACTGATTTTACATTGTTCTGGATATATGTTTCTTAATCATTTTGTCCACCAGCCGTCTAGAGACAGAAAAATAGAAATATGAGAGGAAAATCTGTTTGAGTGTACCATGCTGTGATCACCCTTGAAACAATGAACATTTTAATTAATTTTGAAATTTTATTCTGAAATCAATTTTTTTCCCAACAGAGACTGCCAACAGGAAAGATGTTCCACCAGTCAAAAGCACATGGAAAGAGATTCAAACATAATTCAAAGTTAATTAACCACAAGGGATACACACTTGAGAAACCCAGATAATTTAATGAAAGGATGAAAACCCAGGTCCTATGTGCCATCAGAATGAAACCTGAAAGAAAAAAAAAACCTAATCAATACAAAGAACAGAAATTTGGTGATTTATATATGGGCAAATAAAAGGAAATTGGTTGGCTAAACATTTTTAAAATTCAGGACACATTCTCAAGTGAAGTTATGTTTCTCATTTTAAAAAATTTGTTCTTTCAAAAGAAACTTGAAACTAAGAGTTTAGGAGATGTAGAACTTCTCAGAATTTGGAACTAATTGTATGCCTTTAATGATGAATTTCTATGTAAAAATTAAGAATCTTCATATCCTTAAGCCCAATTAAGAGCTGCACCAAAGGAGAAAAGCAAGGCTTACAGTCTTCCAGGTACAATTAAAGAATTAGTTGGCACCATGATTTTGTTTTGAGCAACTTCAAACTTAGCTACATTATCAGATTATTGTCATGTATGTTTCCCTTCCCAATTGAATTTTGCCTTATGAAAGTTCTACTAACAGATGCTAAAATCAAGAGACAAAACTGAAAGAGAACTTCAGTTTTGAATCAGCTGTGAGCTGATGGTGAGATGAGATAGAAATAACTGGAATAAATTATCATAGGGAAAGAAAAATATTACATTGAAAGTTTTAAATTATCCAAGAAACTTTAAACTCAGTTTTAAAGAATTTGACATAACACCTTAGAGAGAAAGGTGATGTGATTATTCTTGATTGACCCTCCTCTTCCATACTGAAAGTTGATGAATTTTATAGTATAAGAAAAATATCTTCATTTTCTTATCTCTCTGGGATCATTTGCTCATTTGGCTTATGAAGGAATGGGTCCACAGACCCTCTCTGTAGTGTTCTAATGATTTTAATAAAATGTTCGATGGTATAACTGGGCTATTCTTTAAGGGTAATCTAAGCATAGGGCTATTTATTTACCATGGATTGTCTTAAGCCATACCAGAAGAAAATATGGCTGTATCATAAAGCAAGAACATTGCAAAAAAAAAAAAAAAAAAAAAAAAGAGAGAGAGAGTTAAATAAAAACACACATCTTTTGAATAATCAGTGATTAGTATCAAGACTGGATTTTCTTGTTGGGACTTGGTAATAACAGGAGGTAGCCCCTCACTGAACTGAAACATGAGAGAAATTAAATATTGGCATTAATTACCAGTAGAATTCATCTGAGTGTCTTCTGGGATTCCTATATATAATTTTGAGTAAATTCATAGAAATTTTAATGGAATACATGAGAGAAATATTGCTCAGGGCTTGCTTAAGGTCTGCAAAACCTAGATTCCATTACTACAGTCTGAAAAAATTTAAGTACTTTTTATTTCTATGTTCCTTTGTTGTATATGAGCCATCACCCGTACACCTCAAAGTGTGGTACCCCTAAAAAATTGAGTGGACTATGTAATTACCAAGTCAGTTACACTCTATGATCATGTTGGATACAATTTAACTTTCTTTTGAGAGGATAATTATTTAGTGGAATCATTCTCAAAATAGTTGTTAATATCATTTCATTATTGGAACCAGAATTTTGGAGGGGTTGCTTAATCAGAAATATATATGTCACGTAGTGATTCTGTCCTAATTTGAGTGAGATGTCCAATCACGTACCTGAGCTTATCTCCAGGGGTATCAGGGAAGGCAAGACCCACATGCTTGGCTTAAGGTAGAATGCGTTATAAAGGAAAATGGGGCCTTTCACTGAGTTCAAAGGGGATTCCAAACACAGGGAACAAAAATCTAGCAGATACAGATAAATACAGATCATAACCCAGAGATGAATTTCTAATATAAAGTAAATGATTGCCTACAACAAAACCACGTATTAAAAAAGCAGATACTAAAAGCTTTCAGATCAAACAAACAGGCCACTTGCAAGGAAGTGATCATACCCATGACACTCTACTTCTCAAAACTAAAAGGAGACAAGACCACAATTAATCAACAGCTTCAATATTCTGGGGACAAGTTATTTTCAGCCCAGAATTCCATATCGAGCCAAATTTGCAACCAAGTGTTAGGGTAAAACAAGGACATGCTAAAATATGTTGTGACTCAGAAAGTTTACCTATGAAATGGCATACCCACTCTTTCTAGGGAAGTGAGTTGATGATAAACCACTCAAAATTATGAGGAACATTAAGTAGAAGCATGGGATAAAGAAAGCAGCATAAACAACTCTGGAAGCAGAGAATAGAATGGCCAAGTTGACAACTGTTCAGGAGATCTAGAGAGCAACTAGACCACACTGAAGGTGGAAAACAGCAAGCATTTGCAGGGAGGTCTTGGAAACAAAAACACTATGGAATATTTGATATATAGAAAAGTTGGAAAAATAAAATAAAAGTTCTTATAAGTTTGTATAGTGCTAGAAAAAAAATATTGATTTAAAAATTCCAGAAAAACAAAATAAAACTAAAAGCAGTACAAAAAAGGAGAGGCAAACATAGTGACCACTGATCTTTGTAGTAAATAATATTCTTTGATCACAATATTGTAAGTACTGCTTATAGATTTTCAACTTTTACAAACTATGTTTAAAACAGTGAAGAATGAATTATGATTACAGAAGAAATTATTATTGTTATAAACTTTGATGGCTGGTATGAATAAATATACAGAGAGTCAAAGGTAAGAGAGTTAATAACATTCAACAGGTTCTGTTTATAGTTGTTGAAAGAAGGACATGAAGGATTGGGGCATTATTTTAAATTTACAAACATAGCAGAGGAACATTTTTAAAAAATGACATTGGGTGAATTGGGGAATGATGGATATAAATGAGACCTATGTGTCATGCCAATATAGTATCTAAAATTGATAAACTAGGAGAATAGTCAAACCATATTATCTAGAGCTGCACTGTCCAATACAGTACTATTAGCCATATGTGTCAATTTACATTTAAGTTAATTAAATTAAGATTAAATTAAATTTCCAGATCTTCAGTTACATTAACCACATTCTAGGTGTTCAACAGCCACATATGGCTATTGGCTACCATATTACACAGAGCAAATATAGAAGACACCTATCATCAAAGAAATTTCTACTGGACAGCACCGAATAGAAAGCAAGTGGTGTTCCGGTTTGCTAATGCTGATGTTGTGCAAAATACTAGAAATGGATTGGCTTTTATAAAGAGGATTTATTAAGTTACAAATTTATAGTTCTAAGGCCATAAAAGTGTCCAAACTAAGACATTACCAAAAGGAAACCTTCACTGAAGAACAGTCGCTGGTGTCTGGAACACCTCTGTCAGCTGGAAAGGCACGTGGCTGGCGTCTGCTGGTCCTTTGCTCCCACATTGTGTTTCCAAATGGCATTCTCCAAAATGTCTCTGGGCTTCTCTTAGCTTCTGATTCCAGTGGCTTTCTCTCTAAGTGTCTAGGAGTTCTCTCTTGCTTCTCTGGGCTTCATCTCTTAGCTTAGCATCTCCAAAGTTCCTTCTGTTCACATCTCCAAGCATCGCTAAGCACCAGCAAGCAACTGAGTCAACTCTTAGCTTCTCTCTTAATACTGCAGTGAACAAATCAAGACCCACTCTGAATGGGTGGGGCCATACTTCCATGGAAATAATTTAATCAGAGTCCTCACCCACAGTTGAATGGGTCCCATCTCCCTGGACATTCAATCAAAGATTTTACTCTAATCAACAGCCTAATCAGTCTGCCCCCACAAAATTGCATTAAAGAATATGGTTTTTCTGGGGGACATAATATATCCAAACTGGCACAAGTGGTAACTATCAGAATAAAGATGTAGAAGAGTCAGTAGTGGTTGACTATGGTAATATAACTATATATTGGACAGGGGTATTACTTTGTAACAGTGTACATATATTTCTTTGACATTATTTAATAATAAATCACTTAAAAATGAAAAAATGTATACAAAGTAACATGTTTATACAAGACAGTTATATATATTTTATTTGATGTCCTGAGAGGTGTACCATGAGAACCAAGCCAATGATAGTAATAGAGAATAAGACCAGAACTTAGAAAATGCCACATGCTTTAAAAGACAATGAGTTACTCAGATGTGGCCTTTCTCTAAGCCCAACTTGGCAAATAAATTCATTAGCCTTCCCCCATGATGGACATGACTTCCAGGGGAATGAATCTCCCTGGCGACATGGACATGACTTCCAGGAATGAGTCTGACCCTGGCAGTGAAGGATTGAAAATGCCTACTTGACCAAAAGGGGGAAAAAAGAAAGGTAACAAGCCGAGGTCATAGTGGCTGAGAGATCCCAAACAGAGTCGAGAGGCTATCCTAGAGGTATGGTTTAGTGATACTAATTTTTCTATATCTCTGACTTGCTTTGTGGCCCAAAGAGTGGTCAGTTTTAAAATTATATATTCTCTAAAGTTTAGGTGTAAGATTTTATAAATATTACACATATATTTTATATACTATAGTATATATTTATTATATATTACATATCTTTTTATCAATCTTATGAACTGTAGAAGTGATATCTATTTTCTCATTTCCTTACTCATCAGTTTGAGAGAATTGTGTATTAAGATCTTCCAGTCTTATTTTACTTTTGTCTCTTCTTATAATTCTGATGATTTTTGTCTTATTTTGAAGGTGTGTTTTTTATGAATAAGTTGAAGATTATTTTTCCTTTCTGATCTTTCTCCTATGATGATTTTTTGCTTCAAGGTCTATTTTGTCTCCTCTAGGCAGTATCTTTCTTTTGGTTGGTGTTTGCCTGGCATATCTTTTCTACCCTGTTACTTTCAACCTCCTTTTGTCAAGTTTTAGGTGCTTAACTTGTAAATAGAATACACCTGGATTAAAGAAAATTCAGTCTGAGAATCTTTGTCTTCTAACTGGTATGTTAAACCCAATTCCATCTACTATGAATATTCATGTGTTTAAATATACTTTTTAGATTTGTTTGTCTTATTTGGTGTTTTACATCAACTATGCATTTTTAAAAATTTCATTCTTTTTTATTTTTCAACTTTTCTGGCTTATATTGGAATGATGAAATTTTCTTTATTTCCTTGTGTTTCCTGACTGGTTTGAAAGTTCAATATCTTATTTCTGTTGTTTTTTGGGTTAACCCTTATTTATATAAAGGTACTTGCTTAACATAACAGAGTCTAAACCTAACATTTTTGCTGTCTTCCTGAACAATACAGATATCTTAGAACAGTTACCTCTCATTACCAATCATCTTCTATGTTATTGGTTCTAGAAGTTAATTTCCACCACCATGGATATTACTGTCTTTATTTTTTTTTATTTTAGGAAACGTTTTTTTTTTAATCCCCATATTTTCTAACTTTTGTTAACTATTACTTTCTTTTTTTTTCCATTCTATTCCTTTTATATAGGTTGAATTTTCTTCTTTCTGAAAGACATTCTTTAATAGTTCATTTAATGAGGTCCTCTCAGTGATAAAATCTCTTTGTCTGACAGGTCTTTTTTTTGCATCTTGCAAGAAAATTTAGCTGGTTTACAGTGTTTGGTTATTTCACCTCAGCAATTTGAAGATATGATTCCATTATCATGGGACTTCTATTTCATTGATGACATTTCTTCTTTATTCTTTGGTGCTTTTGACAAACTAAATACTGTTAAAATACAGTAAGATTCCCTACATGGGACATGACTCCCAGGAGTGTAAATCTCCTTGGCAAGAGGGACATGACTACCAGGGATGAGCCTGGACCAAGCATCATGGGATTGAGAAAGCCTTCTTGACCAAAGGAGGGAAGCAAAATGAAACAAAGTTTCAGTGGTTGAAAGATTTCATCTGGAGTCAAGAGGTCACTCTGGAGGGTATTCTTGTGCACTACAGTGATATCCCTTTGTAGTTTTTAGTGTGTTGGAATAACTAGAAGGAAATACTTGAAACAGCTGGTCTGCCACCCAGTAGCCTTGACTCTGGAAGACAACGACATAGCTTGCACCGTGTGACTGTATAACTGTGAAAACCGTGTGGCTCACACTTCCTTTATCCAGTGTATGAACAGATGGCTATAAAAATGAAAATTAAATGAATGATAGGAGGGATGGGGGATGGGGTGTTTCAGGTGTTCTTTTTTACTGTTATTTTTCTTCTCTTATTTTTTGATTAATGAAAATGTTCAAAAATTGATTATGGTGATGAAGCACAACTGTACTGTGTTATGTGAACAATTGATTGTACACTGTGTGTGATGGTTAGTTTCATGTGTCAGCTTGGCCCGGTGATGGTACCCAGGTGTCTGGTCAAGCAAGCACTGGCCTTACCATTGCTGTGAGGACATTTGCGGCTGGTTAATAAACCAGAAGGCTGCTTTGTTAAATCATCAGTCAATTGGCTGCAGCTGTGACTGATTACATCAATGAAGGATGTGTCTTCCACAATGAGAGAATGCAGTTGGTGGATTTAATCCAATCAATAAGTTGAAGACTTTTAAGTGAGACAGATAGAGGACCTTCACTTCTTCTTCAGCTGACCAGCGAAGCGTTTCCTGAGGAGTTCATTGAAGTAGTCAGTTTGTTGCCTGGGGAGTTCATTGAACAACTTCATTGGAATTGCCAGTTTGCTGCCTGCCCTACGGAATTTGGACTTGTGCATACCCACAGTTGTGTGACACACTTTTATAAATCTTTTATTTATAGTTATCTCTTGTTGATTCTGTTTCCCTGGAGAACCCTAACTAATACACTGTGGATGATTGTATGGTATGTGAGTATATCTCAATAAAACATAAAAAAATACAATAGGATTGTTTATCATTAAAAGTAGACTTACTTCCTTTCTTTTAAAAATATACTAAACATTCTTTGTATAAAATATCATGACTACTTTCTAGACCAAATTCCCTGGTTCATAATTAGCATGAGTTTTATAAGATTATCTTGCTTTATATATATATATACATTAATGCACATTATTTAATATTGATTAAAAACTCTTTTTATATGTTTTAAAATGGGAGATTTAAGTGTTCTTGCCAAATCATACTGTAAAATCTATACTGTATGACACACAAAACAAAAGCAGGAAGAGATCTTTGATAGTAATTATATGTAACAATCTAGGGTTTATCACCATGCTCTTCATACAATAAAAACAAATTAAAGAAAATTTTGTATCAGGACAAATACTAACAAGTTATAATATGCCTATTGTAAAATAATGTAATTCTGCACACATTATATTCTCACAGCATTATACTTAGAACTTGCAATGATTTCATCATTATACTTAGCATAGCTGGTTAGACCAGGTGATTAAATTCCCTTCCCTAGTCTGATGCTAAAAAATAAAGAGCACAGGGACCTCTTTAAAATCTTTTCTTGTGTATTTTATATGATTATTTTGTCATCTAACTCCATTCATTGTTGTGATTTTCTTGTGTCTTGTAGTCTTGAATTTTAATCTCATCTAGTACACTTGTCTTTGTTTTGATGAATTTTTATTTGTCATGAAGGCAGCATTTCATTTTGAACAATGATCAATATGATGTATGTTATATTTGTTTGTCATTTAACTACAGTATTGTTTGGTCTACATTAATAATTTCTTTCATCCTCTTCCTCCATCAATGCTGTTGTGCATTTATTTTACCATTCAAAATTATTTAAAATTAAATCTTTTGGATTTGAAGAATATTCAGTAGTTCTTTCTGTCTAATACCAAGAATGTTCATTATATGGGCCAAAGTCTTAATTCTATATTTTTGAAAACCAATCATATACATTACACATACATATTAATGCTTGTGTCCTACATTCATCAAATCATTATTACAATGTAACAATCATCAATTTAGATTGTCTTTAATCCATACTGTCTTATAATTTAAACAATTGTTTTTTTCCTCCCACATCTAGTATAAACATATGAGTAACATAAAAAACAAATCAGGAGGAGAAACTAAGATGGTGGCTAGGTGAGGCAGGGCAAAAGAACACCTCCATGAAAAAACACTAGATAAGGACCAGAGAGTGACCCAGAATACTGGTTACAGTGATGCGCAAGCTGGATGAGGTCTGCTAGTTCCCAGGGGCCAAATACTTGGTGAAACTGGGAGTCTGCATTCTGAAATGAGTGAGTAAGCTGGCTGGAAGACCCACAGTCATGCAGCGATCTGGGGAAGCCAGGGTTTGGCATTTGGAGACTGATGGGCTCTTTAAAAAAAAAAAAAAAAGGGAAAAACCCTGGAGTGGCTGCAGCTGCGTTAGTGGGAACCACGCAGTAAAACACAGCAAGAGGGGGCTGGGCCGGCCTCTTGGTGTCTGGCCTGGAAGATAGTCCACTGCAGATACCCTTGGGGATGGGAGAATGGAGGGGAGAGCCAGAAGCAGAAAGAAACCCCGTGGCTAGCAGCTATCTCCCTGGAGGACTGGATAAACTCCTGCCTGGGGCTGTGCCTACAGCCCAGAGCCCCGCCAGTTGTCCTGGAGCTGGGAAGGAGGAACTGTGTGAGGAGGGAGGTGTTGAGATGCCCCATTCAGCCATTTTTGCATCAGGCTGAAAGCACCCCAGCATGGCCTGGCAGCCTGGGGCTTCCCTTGAGGTATGGCATGCACTGGTGATGTAGCACAGCATTCCCTTGGCAGAGGTCCCGGAGGATCGTGACTGGGCAGGGGGACCCGCTCAAAAAACCCAGGGACACTACGCCAAGTCTGGTGGTTTGTGGTACAGTGAGAGAGAGCATCCTGGGGCTGAAATGAAATGAAGGCTTGGACTCTTGTGGCGACCTTGAATCTCTGGGAACCTGGGGGATTTGAATATTGAGGCTGTCCTTCCTCCCTGGCCACCCATACATGTGCCCCGCATTCAGGGCAGATGACTCCAGCAACACACCCAGGCTGAGTTCTCTGGCTGGACCCCACAAGAATCACTTCCCCATACACTGCAGGGACAAGGTGGAGAACTGACTAGAGGGGTATAGGTGACTCACAGACACCATCTGCTGGTTAGTTAGAGAAAGTATACACCACCAAACTGTGTTTCTGAAAAATTAGATAGGTATTTTTTTTTACAACTTGAAAGAACCCTGTTGAGCAGAGCAAATGCCAAGAGGCCAAAAACAACAGAAAATCTTAATGCATATGATAAAACCAGACGATATGGAGAATCCAACTCCAAACACACAAATCAAGTTGTCAGAAGAGACAAAGTACCTCACACAATTAATCAAAGAACTACAATCGAGGAATGAAAGCATGACAAAGGATTTAAAGGGCATCAGGAAGACCAGGGCCCAGGATACACGCCACATAAAGAAGACCCTAGAAGAGCATAAAGAAGACATTGCAAGAGTAAATAAAAAATTGAAGATCCTATGGAAATAAAGGAAACTGTTGGTCAAATTAAAAAGACTCTGGATATTCACAATACAAGACTAGAGGAAACAGAACATCTCAGTGTCCTATAAGTCGACAGAACAGAAAATGAAAGAACAAAAGAAAGAATGGAGAAAAAAAATCAAAAAATTAAAAATGGATCTCAGGGATACGATAGATAAAATAAAATGTCCAGACTTAAGACTCATTGGTGTCCCAGAAGGGGAAGAGAAGGGTAAACGTCTAGAAAGAGTATTCAAAGAAATTGTTGGGGAAAACTTCCCCAACCTTCTACACAATATAAATACACAAAGCATAAATGCCCAGTGAACTCCAAATAGAATAAATCCAAATAAATCCACTCAGAGACATTCTGATCAGACTCTCAAATACTGAAGAGAAGGAGCAAGTTCTGAAACCAGCAAGAGAAAAGCAATTCACCACATACAAAGGAAACACAATAAGACTAAGTTGTGACTATTCAGTGGCCGCAATGAAGGCAAGAAGGCAGTGGCATGGCATATTTAAAATTCTGAGAGAGAAAAATTTCCAATCAAGAATACTTTATCCAGTAAAACTCTCCTTCAAATTCAAGGGAGAGCTTAAATTTTTTATAGACAAACAAATGCTGAGAGACTTTGCCAATAAAAGACCTGCCCTACTTCAGATTCTAAAGAGAGCCCTACCAACAGAAAGACAAAGAAAGGAGAAAGAGATATAGAGAATTTTAACAGACATATATAGTACCTTACATCCCAAAACACCAGGACACTGATTTTTCTCTAGTGATCATGGATCTTTCTCCAGAAGAGACCATAAGCTGGGACATAAAACAAGCCTCTAGAAATTAAAACAAAACAAAAAAATTGAATATACTCAAAGCACATTCTCCAACCACAATGGAATACAAATAGAAGTCAATAATTTTTGAACTGTAACTCCACTATTTACTTCCTACATGATATAAAATACACAAACTCTAAGGACAAATCTGGTTTTGAACTCAACGTAAAATATGTAATTTTAGACAACTATATAAAGGTGGGGGAATGGAGGAGTATAGGAACATAGTTTATGTGTCCTATTGAAATGAAGGTGGTATCAAAGAAAAACAAGATTGATATGGATTTAAGAGGTTAATTTTAAGCCCCACAGCAAACACAAAGAAATTATTAGAGAACATAACCATAGAGATGAAATGTAGAGTTTGGGTTAAGAGAAATGGGGGAAGGGACAATGGGGAGTTAAGAAATGAGTGTAGAGTTGCTGTTTGAGGTGAAGGGAAATTTCTAGTAATGGATGGTGGGAAAGAGCATTACAATGTTCTAAATGTGATTAATCCCACTAATGGAAGGCTAGGAAAGGGGTGGAATGGGAAGATTTAGGCTGTATATATGTTTCCACAACTGAAAAAAAAAAAAATACAGTCTAAATAGATGATGATTGAATGCCAAGGATGAACTTGGATGGGATTAGAGGACAGAGGACAGATGGCCCAAAGGGACACAAGTTGAGACATAAGGTAAAGGAAATATAGAATGTAAGCTTTGTATCATTGTTGAATCTCTTGTACTTCTTAGCTGCACTTAATGGGATTGCATAAAAGAATGTTCTTGTTCATGGGAAGTATATACGTGAATTATAGTTTATGTTCAAGGATGTGTGCAGCTAGCTCTCATATGTTCAGAAGACAGAGCAATAGATGATGGATGATAGATAGGGAGGGAGTGAGGGAGGGAGGGAAAGAAATAGCGATGTGACAGCATGTTAAAGTTGGTGGATTGAGCTATCGGGGGAGGGGGGTCAGGGTATGATGGATTTCTGTGTATGGGATTAGTATTGTTTTTGCAACTGTCCCTATAACTTTGAATTTATTTCAAAATAAAAAAAAATCAGTTTCACTTACGTTAGAGTTTATTTTTGGGGGTTGAATGTCAATCTCTAAATTCTCATTAACATTCCATATCAGACTAGGCCCTGAGAAATGTGAGTGATTATGTAACAAAGTTGTTTTAAGAACATTAGTGTTAAAAGATTTAAAAGTGATTATCATGTGGACATAGAAGAATGGTGTTAGCAGAACCTTCTTCATAGCATGTGGTTTTTGAAATGTGAAATTGCAGCATAAATGCTATGGGAAGCACCAAAGTCTCTTGCTAAGGTCTACACAATCTGACATGCCCTAGGGAACCAGCAGTACCCTCATAAATAGCTAAAAAAAAAAAAAAAGAAACAAAGAATTTTGTAGAAATATCATGTGATAGAAGTTTGTTAGCTTTTTCCTCATTACTTAGAGCTTAAATCTAATAAATTTTTTGATACTTTCCCTTTTTTTTCTCCTCTCCCTTTCTCCCCATACCCTCAGGAATAGCAACTAAAACCCTGACAACAGTATAGGAAACTATGTTTCAAAGGGACTATTAAATTTTATTTTTCATTACTCCCCCACTGGAGTTGTAAACAACCTATTAAAAAGTTTTCCTTTTTAAACAGAACTTTTTTTTTTCCTACAGGAAGTTTAAGGAAATGTTTAATGACACTATTTTTAATTTATTTGCTACTCTTTTCTCCATAAGAGTCTTTTATTGCATCACTCATTCAAGAACTATGCCCTGACAAGTTCCTGTAAATTTAAAAATTAAATATTATTTTTAATACTGGAACAAATCTCCTAATTCTGGGAACCCTATAATGGCTGCTTTACTAAAGAATGATCTCTTGGTGTGAAAAATCCTCTTCCTTTTGTAATTTTATTATTTATTGAGATATTTGGACCTTGTAATCAACAAGTCACCCAAAATGTTGCAATTAAAAAGATTAAGGGATGGAAAAGCAGATAAGACAATAAAGAAATTTCTTTTCAACTGCCTCTAGTTAAAGCAAGTGAGAGATATTGGTAGCATCAAAACTTAATGTCTTTCTTGAATCAAAAAGATCTTACCAGAGTATGACTTTTCCTTAGCTTTTAAAATTGACAGGGTGCACAGTTTATTAAAAAGATGTTAAGGACTATTAGAGGTATTACATATGCTTTGCATGAGAACTCTAGTTGAAAGAATTTGGAGTACTATGGAGAAGGTATTTTTTTTAAAAAATTCCTATTTATTTATATGGTATTTATTCCATTTCACCACATTGACACGTCTCAATCCACAAATTCAATCTCAATTTCAATTCAGTTGTGATTTCTCTCTCACATTCCTCCTGAGATTATTTTTTAAATGTTTATATTATTGTACCTGGATGTATGCCTCATTTCCTGGAAGGAATGAAGCATAAAATAACTTCTTCTTGATTGATACATTGATTTATTTTCATTTCAATGTTTCTGAGCGATACCCAATCATCTAATCTGCTGATAACTCAAAGCCTGAGTATTTCTTGCACAATAGTTATTCATTCAAGTACATACATATGCATGTTTACAATCATGCATTTACGTTCATAATTCTGAGACACTTGAACTGTTTCCTATACAGAGTTTAACTTTTAAGCATTTTTGTCAGAAATATTTATGATCAAAAGTCAGGAATTCTTTCCAGTATGTCACAGTTTAAATATCTTGAAACCCCTGGGAAAAATCTCTCCACTAAACATCATGGTAAAATGATACTAACCTAATTTTGTAAGTATAGAATATCTTATTTTATCAGTTGCTACATTAGTAAATAGATGTACCCTGAATTATTTCTGTCAGAGGGGATGCCAAAAGGTGTAACACAGAAAGCAGTATGTTTGTGTGAAATGGTGAACTGATTCCCACCTTAGACTCCAATCAGGATATGACATTTTCCAGAAATAGATTAATATTGTTACACTCCCCACTGCTGAAATAAAAAAGCTTGGATTATTACAGAATACATTAACAGGCATCCAAACACCTAGGTCACTTTTGAGATAAAAAGAAACCTGTGTGTGTGTGTATGGGAGGAGGGGGAGGGAGGGAGCAGGTGGGGGGAGAGAGAGAGAGAGAGAGAGAGAGAGAGAGAGAGAGAGGGAAGCTTCCGTAGTACTGAGGAAAAGTAGCCAGCATTTTGCAGGGTGGAATAAATAATTCATATAACAAATAAAAGGTTCAGCAAAACTTGGAAGGAAAAGTGAATAGATTGAAAAAGTACACAGAGCAGTGTTTAACTATTGTTTTGTGATTCCTACAATAGTTAACTCAGGAAGAATCAGAAATTTATATTAAAAACCAAGGTGTATAATTTTTAGATGTACTTATGTATACCTACCTCAAAGTTTAAAAGATATAGGACTGTTCTGTAGCATGAATGTTCTGTCATTTTCAATTCAGTAAATATTTATGGAGTAATTATTTGCCTAACATTGGTGTAGGCACTGGGGACATAGTAACTAAGAAGAAAACGTCCCTGGCTTCATGGAGTTTACCTTCTTGTGGAGAAGTTAGATAATAAGCCCTCGAAACTTTTCAGAAAGTGGGTAGTGCAATGAAAGTGGGTGTGAAGCATGGAAAGGCCCCTCTGCAAAGACCCAGAGTAAATGAGAGAAGACCCTGGGGAGACTGGGGGAGGAGTGCAGGGTAGAGGAAACAGCAAATGTAAAGACTTTAGCATCTTTGGAAAACAGCGAAAAGATGTTGAAACAAGAATCTAGTGAGCATAGTGTGTTAGTCAGGGTTCTCCAGAAAAAAAACAAAACCAATAAGATTTCTGTCTTTATCTGCATCATCTCTATCACCATCATCTCTCTCTCTCTCTCTCTCTCTCTCTCTCTCTCTCTCTATCTCTCCTCTACATATATTGTAGAAGATAAGGTTGTAGATGTAGATTGGAGTCAGACTATGTAGGACCTTGCAGACTTGGTAAGGAGTATATTTTGTTCTAAATATAATGGAAAATATTTGTAGGGGTTTTAGTAGTAGTGTGATATGATATACATTTTTAAATAACACTGGCTGCTAGGTGGAGGGAGGACGGATTGTAGCAGAACAAGAGTGAAAGTGGGGAGATGACTCAGAGCCATTTTAATAGTGTGGAATAGTGTAGATGCAATAGTGGTGACTTGGCCGAGAGTGGTAGCCATTGGCATGGTCAGATTTAGAATAAAATGTGAAAGTAGAATTAACAGAACTTTCTGGTAGATTGGATTTGTGTGAATGGTAGTGCACTTCCTGAGATGGACAAGATGTGATTTAAGTATTTGGGGGTAGGGGGCATGAAAAGTTCCATTTTAGACATGTTTCACTTGACATCATCCAAGTGGAAATGTCAGGTAGGCAGTTGGATATATGAATCTGGATGTTAGGGAGCTCAGGGGTGGAGACACGCATTTGGGAACAACTGTTTTGTAGATTCATATTTTTTCTTGTTAAATTATGAGCTCAAGAAACCAGTCCAGGGATTCTTAACTCAAGTAGATATTCCCTGCCTTGTGTATTATAGGCATAGGTTTGATGCCCAGGAGGGGAAAAAAACAGATAAGTGACACTGCAGCACCATTTAAGGATTGCTGTCTTAACTAGGCTTATTGCTAGGTGTGTGTAATCTGTGTTCCACTATCTTACTGGCCATACTCTACCAAAGAAAAATATATGTTTAAAGAGTCCATACACATGATGAAAACTGGCAAATTGTAATAACCAAAGTATTAATATATCAATAGAATCCTGTATCATTAATTCTTGAGGGAGTTACAAAGACCAGTAACTCTGCCCCTAATGACCTTTCAACAAAGCAGGAGCTACAATCACTGCACAAACAGAATCTAAATCTTCATATTATAAATGTTATAAATAGATTGCTACTGGGATTCAAATTAGTTGAGATGATAAGTAAGGGTTTGAAATCAAGGAGGCTTTTGAGGAAGGCCTTGGATTTTGATGGGTAGATTAGAAGGAGGGTACTTTTAGACGGAGAGAGAGAATGGCATGAACAAAGATGCAAAGGCAGCAATGATTGGCAAAGTGTATTCAAGTCATGGCAAATAAAATTGTTTGGCTTCAGTTTATGAATGGCAATCACACATTCATTCAACAAAGAATTATAATAAGCATCTATCTTATGAGGACTCTAACTTTACTGCAAGAGTTTAAAGTTTATGCCCCTATATACTAGAGAGTTGGAATTTGTATCATCTCTTCTTTACTTCTAAAACTCTATGCATTCACTTAAACAGCAATGAATAAATATTATATGCTATATAATAAAAATTAAAATAGGGGCATAGTAATATACATTATCCAAAGACTCACTTAAACAGCAATGAATAAATATTATATGTTATATAATAAAAATTAAAATAGGGGCATAGTAATATACATTATCCAAAGACTATTGAAACATTGGAGAGGAAGAAATAATTTTTCTTGGAGGAGTCAAGAAAGGCTTCACAGAGGAGTTGACATTTGAGTTTAGTAATCATATGATATGAAAAGCATCTTCAACTTGGATAAGTCCTGTGAGTTATTGCTCTTTGTAATCTCCACAGTATTTTATAATCTAAGATTTAATCAAAATGTATCCTAGCTCACTAATATGAATCCCTTAAGTTCTTTCAAAACCCACCTTTCTCTGAACTCTTGGCCCCAGGAGGACAGTTTTGAATTTATCTGATGAAAGCTATTACAATAAATACAATAAAGGAATGGTGAGATGAAGGCAAGTTAAATAGAGGGAAAGGCAAAGTTGGAAAATGGTGGAAAAATACACTCCAAAATAGCTGGGGAACGTGATGCCAGTGGATAAGAGAAAAGGGTATTTTATAAGTGCTGCTTTTGTCTGAATATTTAGATTCCTTCTATGGGTTTTAAGAAACTTAGAGGTTGCTGGACCACATTTCTTTGAAGAGACACATTTCTTTGAAGAGACC